>NW_006264071.1:336843-344986 GCF_000469605.1 Apis dorsata
TTAATCGGGAATGAACGAATGATGCAAGTTTGTCGGACTCGAGCACGTACATTTACGCAATAGTCAATCGATAATCACCGTGTACGTGGCGTTAATACGTTCGCGAACGATCTTTCTCGATCGCGAGAAACGAATGTAAAAATTTCGATTGCGAGTAAAAAAAATATAAAGTATATTTTGCGTTATATAGCAAGCGAGATTAAATTTTCTCTACAAATTGTGCAATTAAAAATTTCGATCCACGGAAACTTATGGAATGCATTATGAGGAACGAAACAAATCTCCATTTAAACCTTAATTTCTTTAATCGTATTCCAAAATTTGAATTTTACGCGCTAACAAAATCTTAAGTAAAAATCTAAAAAAATTGGCCACGAATATATTTAAAGCGTTAAATAAAACGGCCTGTACGAAATGTTAACCCAACTATGATTCTACACATTCTGACCGAATATCTGAAAATAAGAAAGAGTATCGTCGCGTCAACACTATAACGAACGCGTTGTTTTTGTCTAATGTGATTTTTTTAAATAGAAAAAAAAAAAAAATGTATCATAGAAAAAAAAACAAACGAACGAAATAATTGCGCCAGCGTGTCGCTACAATTTCACTCGTCCACCCGCCGTTATTGATTATCTCCACGATAAATAAATTTATGGGTAGATGACCTGCGTGGAAATTCGCAATCGTGTAAATCGAGCGCGTCCAAAATATCCAAATTGTCTGAAATCCGATCAAAATATTCCACGTTTCCCTATATGTATAGTTGAAAAACATCCCATTGGAAAACATATATACAATATACAATGTGTATCATCGAAAATGATTAGTTTCTATAAACGATAATTACGAAACTCCAAACACGCGATCCTTTCATTTATTCGTAAGATTTCTTTCGTTCAAAATCATGTTACACCACATCGAAGAATTTGAAAGATTTGAAGAAAAGTGATTAGTCAATTATATTATCAGATGTTTGGATATAACAAGGATGGATAATAGTGTTAAAGCGAGGTTACAAGTGGTAATAGGAAGTAAAAATCGTCGAGGGGATTTCTCCCGGTTTAGACACCCGGTTAGAATATCCGGTTTCGGTTGGAAACACGGCATTAGGCCGCGGGCCAACAGGGACGCGAAAATCCCCATATGCAGATGCCACGAAGGTAATATTCGATCGTAAATACCATGCACACCACTTCGGCTTAATTCTCGCTCACGATGTTTACGAGCCGCGCGATATTTGACCGCGTTTATTCATTTAGAGGCTGCGGTTCGACTGATCGGCTAAGTGCCTTATACCCTCCCCTCCTCCCCCATTGCGAATAACAAACTATGGGGGACCATAGATAGAACTACGGCGGGAAGGAAATATCGATAGTTGAAAAACTTTAATGATTAATAAGTCCAAAAAAATGCACGTATCGCAGATTGTTTCTTTTTTTGCCGCAAGCAGTTACAACAGCGAAAGGGAAGAATAAATAAATAAACGATCGGTGAGCACATTGATCGCGTTGGCGGCGCCTGTGGCAACAACCTTTCGTGCGATTGCTTCGCGAAAAATATAGAAAATTTCACTGGTTTCTCTCCATCCCCTTTTCGCTCGCATTTTTATTCGCGCGAAACGAAAGGTGTTCGAAATCTCTTCAAAAAAAAAAAGAATATCGGACAACGTGCGAACGCAAGAAATGGTGGAAGATATCTTGAAAAAAGATTGGAAAAAAATTATCGAAAGGGGGAGGAGAAGGATAAATTCGTTCCACGCGCCCTCTCCTCTCCATTTTAATGGAATCGTTAATTCAATCGTCCCCGAACAGCTTTGGCCAATATTTACCGACGCCGGGCTACCAACCCCTTTTCTCCATGCCAGCGACCGTGTCCCTTCACCCTTGATCTAACGTTCGACCCGTTTTCTCCTTCGACGCCTAGGTAAACTCCTCCTCTCTCTCTCTCTTTCTCTCTTTTCCGGCCGATATCAGAATTTCGCGACGATCGAGAGAATCGTGGAGAGACGATTGTCCTCTCGATTCCATCGATAAATTCGATAAATTCGTCTGGTGGATGATGGAGGATTTTTGTTCTCGATATCTCATCCGTGGTCATCCGTATGCTTTGCATACGGAACGAGTTTCTGCTCAGGAGGAAGGGGGAGGAGAGAAAAGGAGTTGAGAGAGAAAGGAGGAGTTGTTTGGAGGGACTGTCCTCCCTGGAGAACGCTCTCAACTCCGTCGTCTCTTTGTCGGGATCTCGAAGCCCGTTTTACTCGAGGTCATCATCCCGCCGAGGGTGGAAGGTGTTATTTCCACCGCGATAACGCCAACTGTCATCCTCCTTTATTTCGCGGCCCATTTGTTTCCCTCCCTGCTCGCAAAGCAGGGGAATATTTTACGCGCGGCTCCTTGCAAAATGCGGCACAATCGCACCCCGAGGCATTGTCTCTTTTGTCTCGTTTGAAAACGGCTCTCGTGTAAAGACTCCGTTTCGTTTAAATATCTATGAATTTTCCATAAAGGAGCAATCATAGGGATCGAATGGAAGTAACGCGTTGTTTAATAATTCCCCGGGTTAAAAAAATTAGAAACGATTAAATGTTCGCGCTAAACTGTTTCCTCTTTATCGATCTTTAACTCAAAAAAGTAACTTCAAAGACTTGTGACCCGTGTCTTTGGAAGACCAGGCTAATCTTCAAATAGGAATAGGAATATACGGTGACAATAAAATCTCGTTCCATTTTCGTTTGTAAACCCGAGTTCTAAAAAAAATCTATCTCGAACACGTCACGACGTACTTTTGCGTACTTTTGCAGAAGAAACATCAGAAGCTACACGATAAATCAGCGCGAAAACGAGAAGCAATTGCGGGAGAAAATTGCAGCGATCCGTCATCGATCAACGGACGACATTTTAACGAATTTATTTCCGACGGATGCGTTATTTCCACCGACACGGATAGCGTTGGCGGCCGAATGGAAGCTTATTCGAGGATTCGACCGTAAGCCGATTCGAAGGATTCGTAATCTGGCCGGCATCTCGTCAACCGTATTGTTCCATGGCTCCAACCTAATTTTCAAACCTGTCTTCTCGTCTTTAATCCCGCCACCTGTTTTAGCGATTGTGAACCCTCCTCTATAGTCCTCTAGAATTATAAAACGAATACAAAGAAGAACGAATAATGAACGATAAGAACGACGAGATCTTTCGATTCCAGGATGGATCGAAGCTTCGGGTAACGAGGCTTCTTACGCAACGCGAGGTAAAATCGTGTATCCACGAATCGTCGGGAATATAGGTCAGGTGTGCGCGAACTTTGTACAATCGAACTGGTCGCTTTCCTTCCGCGAATGTAAATAGCGAGAGAGAGAGAGAGAGAGCTCCATAACCGAGCTGGAAACTTTCGCATTAGCCCGGCCAAGCCCAGTTTGATCTTCCCGGACCAACCGTTCTCGTTTATTTTCTTTGCCGATTCTCTGATTTCCGTAACGGGTTCGTTTTGCAGCTCGAATACTCGATGGACTCGAGGGGAGGGGAGAGGAGGGGAGGGCGAAATTATTATTTAAACGTTCCACTATCGTATACGTATATACGCTTTTGCTACTGCGTACTCTTTCTCGTTGCTATCCGTACGTTGCAGGAGAATGCATAATGAAACAGTATGCAAAGTATACTGAAGTGAAAGAAAAAAAAAAAAAAAGAAAAATATACATTCAAGTTTTTCCGTAGGAAGACCGTGTCACCGTGAGGGGGGGGGGGGGGGGGAAGAGAAAGCGCAAAAACAAAAAAAAAAAAAAAAAGAAAAATATACAGTCAAGTTTTTCCGGAGGAAGACCGTGTCACCGCGATGCAGAGTTACAAAGCGCGAAGCTTTACTTGAGAATAAATCCTTCTCTTCCCCCCCCCCCCCCCGGGGGAAAAAATTTTAATTACGATACCGATTTTCATCCGTATATTTCTCGATCTCTCTGCGATCTCCTTGCGTATAAAATCCACCCTTTTCCACCCTCCATGTTTACAAACGCTCGATACTTGTGTAAACTTGGAATTCGCGTTTACACGTATCCCGGGGAAAGATAAACCGCGGGGAAGATAAAGGGAGCGGAGATGGAAATTTTCACTATATCTTTCGTTATTTATATTTATATTACGTATATGTATGTTTCGATATTTTCGGATTAATCGAGCACGCAGACTTCTCTCGATTTCGAGGTTCGCCTTTCGTTCGATTTTCAACAACTCATCGCCATTCAAGGGAAGAAAGTTCGCCTCGCCAAGACTTACGGTTTAGTTGCTTATCTCGAGCTCACGGCCCATCGAACCTCGCTTCCAGAAATCTCTTTCTCGTTTCACCCCTTTCTTCGTTTGTTCTTCGCGAATCAATTTGGATATAAATGAAAACTAAGAGAAACTTTTCGAAAGAGGTCTTAGAGCCTTCTGATTAAAACTAGAGCCAAAAGTGATCTCTCTCTCTCTCTCTCTCTGGCTTTAATTAAAAATTTTAACCGATCCGTTTTTCGAGTATACGCGTCGAAATATCCTCGATCCATTCGCTGCCTATTCGTTGGATGCGCCTTCACGGCAGGAAATTGCGATTTCATCATGCTGCGCTGTTCCAGAGTTTATCCTGGAACCGTCTCGCCTCTAGATATATACGCTATTCCATATACCCTGTCAGCAACGATGAACGCATCGAACTTATCTTCGTGAACGAAAATGGAACGAAAGGAATCCTGAGAATTTTATCGTTACGTACACCCCGAGTCCAATTCCAATTTTTCCACCATCCTCGTGGTACGTTGAATTACGGCCGTAAATTATGATTTCGAGGAAGCAGGAACCGATACGTGGTATCAATCTTTTCCCGAGTTATTATACTCGGTTAGGAGATTTCTATCGCGTGTTTCCACGAAAATATTGAATTAATCGCAAATGATTTCGTTTCCATTCCACTCGTTATTAATTATTACGCGTCGTTGTTCGAATTCAAGGGGGGAAGAAAGTTAACCTTTCGATTCGAAAGGGAATCGATACGTCGGGGGAATTGGAAGTTTTGGCAGGGAAAGTTTTGGCGGAGAGAAATCTGGAGAGTTGGGAGTAAGTTGGGAAAAGGTGGAAAAAGTAAAGATCGCGCGGGATCGATGTCGGGGGAAAGGATCGAGGGGATCGGGCGGGGGACAATGGCGTTGGGGAAACAATAGGACGCTTTCGGTAAGCTCCTCTTCTCCCCCCCTACGACGTGTCGCCCACGAGCCCCACTCACCGTGGCCAGTTTAACGCGCGGTTAATCGCGTGCAATTAACTCGTTACTTGACCTTTTAATCAAATTTTAGCACCCGTGACCCGCTCGATTTTCCAATTTACTCGTCCCTATTATCTCCCCGCCGTGAGACTTGGACTTCACAAAATACCATCCCTTCTCTCTAACTCGCTCCTTTTCGTCCCGTTAATTTTCAAAAATTCTTTTCTCCGTTCAGTGCCCTCGATTCTTTTGCAAGATATAATAATTTTTTATCGTAAACAAGAATATTTACACTTTTATAGATACAATTAATATACAGATTTGATAGCCTCGAATATTTTGCAAATAAGTCAAAGTTACTTTTAAAAATTTTCCAGAGAGAAGTATAAAAAAAGAATTTTTGAAACAACGTCAATTTTTAACATGTATTTTAACAACCTTGTATCTATCATTTCGAATCTAATTTCCTTTTACTCTTTTTTTTTTTTTCTTTTCATTTCATCTCACAATTGCACAAATATCTATCCGTGGAATTTTTCCACGTAATATCATATCGACTGTGAGATTCCAATTACATTTTTTTCGGCAACCCTGTCCCGCTCAAGATAACCAAAGCTTATATCCGGTATATTGAAATTCGTGAACGGAATAATATAATTCGAGTGTTCCGCTTTTCGCGTATTACGAAAATTCGAAGCTTCGTTGCACAACCGTGACGATCTTCCTCCAATCAGTTGAACTGATCGAGACTTTTAATAAGAAAACGAGTGAAACTCGAGGAAGGAGATTCCAATAGAAGGGAATCAAAGTCTCGAACAAAGGGTCGAAAGGACGCGGGGAAACAAGATCGTGGATCCGATGTTGCGTGATGGATACGGACAGGGTAACTTGCGCGTGTATCCTTCTCTCGAGAAACTTCTCTCGAGTGCGAAGATTTAACAAGTTGGCGGAAGTAGCTTCGAAAATACGCGTACTCTTCTCGCGCGAGTGAATCGTTACAGGCAGATTTAATTTATGGCTGCCAACTTTCCTCGTGCCTTTGCCTCGGTGTCGCCGGCTTCGAGAGAAGGAAGAAAGGGGAGGAAAGGGGAAGAGAGAGAGAGAGAGAGAAAGAAGAGGGAGCGAACGTCGAATAAAAGTAATTACGGGACATTCTTTCCTTTCGAGGCGAGGGTTTTCATTAGTTTCAAAGCGATCCCTTTCTCCACTGGATCTAGAAATCGGTCGAATTTTCTTCCAACTTCAATTTTCACGCTTGAATTTCTCACTCTCTCTCTCTCTCTCTCTGATATTCCTTTCTAACCTTTTAATTCCCTCGATTGGAAGGGATAGGAAGGAAAACAAGCGTTTTTTTTAATAAATTAGAATTTTTTGGAACCGAGTTTTTTACTTGTTAGAAAGTAGAACGATGTTGATTCTTTCGTGTCATTCGTACAAATCTCTATCGATTTCTCTTTCGCATTGCGTGCATTTGTACGGGAGAATCGTTGCCTCGAGCCCAGGACGAGTAGTCTGATTATTCCAGGCTGCGAGAAGAAGTGGAAGAAGGGACAAATCCGAGATTTCGCGGGATCGAATTTGATACTAAACAATAAACCGAGAGAAAAGAAAAAAATCTCGAATCTTGTGCTAACGCGTGGAAAAACTCTCTGCAACGACTCCGTTACCGCCTCCTCCTCGACTTACGATCGACGATCCTCTCTCTCTCTTCCTGGACGGATCCCTCGATCCTCGAAAGCGTGTCCGACGAGGATAAACGGGAACAAAATGAACGTCACTCGCGATGTTCACTGCTCTCTCGCACAACTTTATTACTTATCGTGGTACTCTGCAACTGTCACGATCAATTATGGGCGGCCAGCTGGGCCGTGTGTCACGATCACGACTCGTTGTTCAATTCTTCTCACACGACACCGCACACGTCGCTGCCGATATAATATTTCGATCGATCGCTAATGCGATTTCCCGTCCGCGCGCATCCTCGCTCGATCGTGTACGATCACTCGCCGATTAATCCAACATCGATATATTTATATTCCCCGTGCCTCGACCCTGCTCGATGGAAATTATTTCCGTGAAATAAGGATTGATAAGATTCGTTTGAGATATTATTTTCAATGTTTACTTTCGACTCGTCGTAGCCTCTTCATCCTCTTCATCCTCGGATATTACGGGACGCTCTCGTTTCCCGAAGCGAGAAGAGGAGACGAGCGGCGTGGACGCGTTACGCTCTTTCCAATTAGTTTAACATCACTCGAGCGCGCACCACTCGCCCCTCTTGCCCAATTATTCCCCTTAACCACGTTGACAAGGAAATAATCACTCTCGACGCGATCTCGAAATACTCGATTCTCGGGGAAAGAAATCCTTCGTCGATCGTTTCACGCGTACTTTTCTCGATGCAATCGTTGCACTCCAAAATTATATCAACTGTCTCGGGCAAACTTTATAAAACACAAGGAACCTCTTTTCAAACTCTTGGACGTTCGAAGGAAATCGAGCAGAGTCGAGGTCCGGTATGTCGAGGATCAAACTTTCACCTTGCGAATAATAAAATACCCGTAAAATTATCCTCTCCTTTTTTTCTTCGCTCTTTCGAAAAGAGGAGGAAGAAGAGAGATGGATAGAGAGAGAAAAGAAATTGCAGCAACCGTTGGCACTTGGTTCGAGGGGTGATCGTGGCTCGATCGAGGAAGAAGATCGACGATTGAGTCGCGATCGAGGCGCGGATCGATCGGCGGATCGCGATCCAAGAGGGGGTCGTCGCGCGACGCTCGCACCGGGTTGTACGTGGTCGGTTGAGCGTCGTGGAGCGCACTGAGAGTCTAACAGCCCCACCCGCTACGAGGAAACTCGACGCCGGGCGTCGCGTAGATTCATCCCCATCGGTTGCCCGGAGCAACGCCGGCGTACG
>NW_006264071.1:345170-346084 GCF_000469605.1 Apis dorsata
AAGCGTCGCGACGCAAGCGTCCCAGACAACCCCGAGAGGACCCAGACGACGCGCCGCAACCGGTGCGTACACCCAACTACACGCCAATCCTTGCTTCTCCTCTCCTCTCCTCTCCTTTTCTTTTTCTTCTTCCTTTTCTTTCCCTTCGCCGCGTTTCATTTCTTTGTATTCCTTTAACAACTCGTCATCTTTGATTCCTCCCTCGCGAGCGAAGAATTGCTTTTATCGAAATTATAACCTTCTCTTCTTATTTCTCGAATTCAATGAAACTGGGATCGATAATTCAATAGTTTCGAGTATGATGGAACGATATATAAAGAAAGCATTTCTCTCGAATCTTGCTTTCCTACTCGAAACTGCAGACCCGCGTGCAAAGCATGAAACTGTTTCTCTCGCGTTTGTTCGCGATTCGATCGAAACGTTTCCTAACCCGGATCCTATCGCTTCGAATCGGATGCGCGATTTCCCGGCAATGGCTCGACGCCTGTATCCGGATCGCGCCATCTGCCGTGAGATGAATCGTCGATTTCGCACTGGTCGAGCTTCTTCTTTTTTCCCGTTAACGACCTCCCCTCTCTCTCACCGCTTCCTTCGAAACTATTCGACGAAAGAGAAAGAGAGAGAGAGAGAAATAGAGAAAACCTCGAAATTCCGCGCGTAAAACAGGCTTAAAACAGTTCCACGACGAAAAATACTTAAAATTTGTCGAAACTTCTACGACGAATCGAAACAATTCGGGTTTATCGGTGTACAGGAAGCAAGGCTCTTGGCTTCGACTTGGCCAAGACTTGGCGGAGGGAGAGACAAACGAGATCGGCCGGTGTCAGACGCGACGATATTAATGGAGGCTCGAGTGCACTCGCCGCGCGCATGAGGTACGGTCTCTGCTCCGGGCAGAAACGTTGGTGAGAACC
>NW_006264071.1:346359-355422 GCF_000469605.1 Apis dorsata
CCGTTCGAAATCGAATTCGCCTCTGTTCTCGCCACTTCTCCGCTTCGGCTTCGAGGCGGAGTCGTCGTCCTCGCATCGATCATCGCGTCATCCACGTCGGTGATCGAGGCTGTCCCTAATTGACCGGGTCCAGGAACAGAGTGTCGATCCTCCCTTCCTCGATGGCAATGGCCTCGAGCAGGGAGGGGACAGGAAGCATCGAGGAGGGATCTCGTTACGCAACGAAGGAAGATTGTATCTCCTTTGCGTTTCTCGTTTAGTTTAAAGGGGGTAAGTCGTCGAGGGTGTCCCTTTACAGGGGACGTAATTCGAGGCGACGAATTCGAATTCGAACGAAGAAAGGACGTTTATTCGAGGGTGTTGAACGAGACGCGAACGGTGTTAGCCGATGATGAACCGGGGGAAAGGGGAAAGAGTTTGTATAATACACCAAACGTTTCTTCGTTAGGAGGTCTGGCTCCTCTCTCCCTCGGTGGAGGAACGCCTCTTCCTTCTCTTTCCGCGATTCACCCTAATTAAACGTATTCTCTCAGGCGGGCGGTGAAGGAATTATGGAAAATACCCGCTTCCATTGTTCTTTATTGCCGTTTCCAAACAGCGCGTCTTAAATTTCACGGGGAGAGGGGGAGAGCAAACTGGCGTAAATATACTGGCGGGGGAAGTTTTATGGCTGGAAGCGGCGCGTGTTAACGATGACTAAAGGGGTGAGAAGGAGCGGCGCTCCTCCTTTGAGAGAAACTTGGCTATTAATCGAACGCGGTTAATACCATCCTCGTTAAACGATCGGAAGATGAAGGGATGAAAGGCGAGAATGCGGGATTAGCTCCCTTGAATTTTTCCTGTTTATTCTCATTTGCCGATTGGCGCGCACAGTTCAAAGGGAATTTTGATTAAATGTATTCCTTCTTTTTCGCGGGCGATTATTTTTGAAATGAAGTTAATCGAGAATTCCTAAAATTATTATCGAATTGTTTTTTTAGCGCAACGGGAATATGTATTTTAAAATAAATTGTTGTTCCGGCAGCTCGAGCGCGAGGCGGATCGAACGTCAAGGATCAACGCGATAACATGTCGAAATAAACATTACTCACTCGTTGGCGAGCCAGTGAAAGTTGAATTTACATAGTGCTCAAGAAGACAAATGACAGTGATTATACGGTAATCGGCGTAATCAATCTCGGTTGTACTCCCGACGGCGCTTGATACTTGATATTGCGCGCGAAACGATCCAACTTTTCTTCGCGATAAACGGCGAATTGTCTCGGTGAGAAGCGCCGTAACGAATCTCGCTCGTCGATCGAAACGCGCTTTTTGTCTCTACGACGAGAAAAAAGAAAAAAAAGGAGCGCAAATAATTTTTACGTGGAAGAGGGGGAAAGGGGGAGGAGGGATAATCCACGTAGGAATGAAACGGTTGAACGCGCTCGAGAAAGAAAGGGAGGGGTCGAAAGAGCAAGAGGAATCTCTTATTGCCTCTCGTTCGAGTGTCCCGGTTTTTAACATGCGTCGCGTCGCCGCTTGCTTCGAGCGCTTCCACGAAGATAAATACCCGGCTCCGTGACTCCGTTTCGTAAATAAACTTTGTCCGCTTCGTGCGTATTATAATTACGTAGAAACGTATAAGATAAACGATCGCCGCGTCCTATAGCCATTTTCCTATTTTATAGCCTACACAGGCAATCTCTTTCAGAACAGGTAATCTCTTTTATCCGCGTCCACTCGTTGAACGGATTTCAAATATTTATAAAAAAGAAATTCACTTCCCGCATTTGCATGAAATATCACGTTGCCGCTCCTTTCTAATCAGGAATTGAAAAGAACGGCAAGATCCTTCCGGCGCAACGATCGATAAACGTGTATCGTATCTCTGTATACATAATCGCACGCGTAACGTAGTTCGCAGAGGGGCAATTTTCAATTTCACGAGGCTCGTCCTCCTCCTCCCTTCGAAATTGGCGGCCTTTCCTCGTCGATGCACCCCGTCACCGTAGCAAGATAACTTTTAGACCGGGTTCGCTAAACAACCTTCGCTCCATCCCTCCCTTATCTCGCGGGGCGCACCCTATGAATACAAAACGGTCCCGTCTAAAAAACAGTTTGCTGTTGGAGGAGGATCCACGGAGGCTCTCCTCTCCTCTCCTATCCATCCGATAGGAAGGACACCAGAGGAAGGTGCGCGAAAAGAAAAAGGGGGATGGGGAAACGATGGAAAAATGGAAGAGGATGGAAGAAGGGGGTACGTACACCGAGGGCGTGAATTATACGGGCGCAGGATGTAACGTTTACCCCTGCATGCCTACGTAAATACATCGTACAATTACCCAGGCCGCATGCACCTGCTCTTTATTTACCTGCGGCTACACATCGTTTCTTGCCGCCGTGACATCCGATCGCGATCATCTCCGGCATCCGGCTCGAGTACACCGAGATTCGCCCCTCCCTCTTTTCATTTCCTATCTCAATCGAGCTGTCACGCGATCAAACAGAAATTGGTTTTTATTCCACGAAGAGTAACATTGTCGACTAATAATTTCCGTTTCCCTCTCGACGACGATTTTACATAATTTTTCGATATTTCGGTGATAATAATGGATGCGCGTGAAAAATAATGGAGGGTGATAGAAAAGAAAGAAGAGGGAAAATTAGTTTGGCGAGAAAGTTATTATATTCTAATTATCGGATGTAAATGGTTATCCCACGCGTTGCATCCGATTTTTGCTTATTACACGAAGGGATTCGTTTCTTGTTGCGTTAACAGAAAAGGAATGCTTCGTTATAAATGCAATATAATAAACGAGAAATTTTGGATGTGTTTGGATGCAATTTTAATCGATCCACGCGAATCCTTTTGCTCAACTTGGCGTAATTTTTGTTTTCCATTGGTTTACGATCTGGTGAGTCGGTCGCAGGAAATTAAACCGGTGACGTTTCGATCGATCTTTCCTCTGAACCTCGAACAAGTCGCGATTTTCCGACCAACGAACCCTTTCTTTCTGCGATTCGCATTCCTCGATCGCCAATTTCCTTATAACTTGACAACTTAACGGTTGTCTCTCGAGGAGCCAGATTGTGTTCTTAGCTCTAACTAGGTTAAACTCTCCTCTCCCTGCTCGAAAGTTCATCCTATTCGTTAAGCGGAGTGCGATTCGAATGTTTCATAATTTGCCCTTTGATTTATTCGAATCGTATTAGTTTACGCCCCTTCTTCCTTCAAAATCATCTTCAAGTTTCGTCTTTCCATAGCTTTTCTAGATCTAGATCTCTATTATTACTCTATTTTTCTTAAAAAAAAATGAAGTTCTGCTGTGAAATATTGAATATATAAATTCTGAAAAAAATGAGGAAATATAATAACGGATATTTTTTTATAACGTAATATAAGGGATATTTCTTTAACTTAGGATACGGTGAAAGTCGTAAAAGAAAAGGGACACGAAGGAATATTTCGCGTGGTCGCAAGATTTTACACAAGTGACGACTCACTCGGCTGGATCCTTTGTTGACGAAACTGCGGTAATGAAAGGTAATGGATCCTCGTAAAAGGTTACACTCGAAAGTGGTACGAGTAAAAAGTTTTTGCAGAGAGTCGAATCCAACGGAAACACAACGTTTTTTCGTTGCGCAACGTACAACACGCGGTACACGCACGAGAAGCAAGAAAAACTCGATGACGAAGATGGATGCGTTTGGAACTAAACTGTACAAGTACCGTTGCCCGATAGAAGTTGGCCGATCGATTTTCGATTATCCTCGCCACGTACGTGGAACAAGAGACAGGAAATTTTGAAACAGAGCCACTGCATTAAAGCAGTGCTTGCTCCATTCAGATTAATAAAACGGTAAAAGTGTTTTTCAAAAATATTGAAATGTTGAACGTGCTTTATATTTAATATATTGTTCGTTTTAATCCAACAAATTTGTAAGATCGTTAATGGCATTTATCGCGTTAATTTATCTTAAAACTCGATCGATAAAATTTTTGAATTTTTGGAATATGTTCGGAGATGAGTTTGGTTCAACGATCGTTGGAAGAGCGGAATCTTGCCCTTTAAAACGTTTTTTGATTTATCTCGATACGACTTCCTGTTCCCGAGATATCATCGTGATGACGAACACGATTCCCAGAAGAAGATAGTGCAGTATTTTCAAGAAAAAAGAATAGGTCAATGAGCCCGTTCGTAATCCAGTTTTAAATACAATGGAAATCCTTACATCTTGACACTCGATTGAGATAAAAATGGATTTCAATTTTTCATTTTTTTTTTATACGAAGAATCGAGATTTCGTGAACCTTCCATCCCAGAAATGCAACGATCTTATTTTCATTAATGAAAATGACATAAAATATACAAAAATACGATATTGGATATTACAACGGAGCAAAAATCCACAACGATGATTCTACTTTTTAAACTCAATTACCCAATAGTATTCTGGCATAGACAGATAAATAGAAACAATTACCTTTACAACAGATCGATGCACACACGCGGTTGCTTCCTGTCGGAGGAATTTGATTCTCGTTCGAGCGGCTAACACTCGGCTTATTGTTTCCAATTCCAGGATCGCTCGACTTCCTGCTACCAGTCTACAGTTTCACGAAGCGTCGCGAAACCCACGCACGTGGGTCGGACACTGCATTCTCGAGCACTATGGGGATCGATAAATTTTCCAGTGGCGCTAGAGTCAAAGTCTACTCGTGCCTTGGCCCGTGTTTGTAAACGTTGCAACGTTGTTACAAAGAGAAAATTCGAGAGATGTAGAAAATTTCCTCTTCCCCTGCGTTGACATTCTTCGTAGTTAACATTTTCCTTTCCTTCCGCATTCGCGTTTCCTCTCCTAAATACGAGAAATACGCCAAGATTTTCGAGTATAAATCCGTGACGCGATGGTGGATGATCGTGGAAAAAAAGAAAGGGGGGAGTACACAAAAGAGGGGGTCGAGATTTCGCACAGTGACTCGATAAGCGAAATGTTCGCATCGAATTTTGCAGCGTTGCAAAACTACGTTCAATGGGACGAGAAACCGCATAAAGGGAAGGGTTCAATGTTTAATGGAAGGAACGGGGCGGAGGAATGCCCTTCGAAAATAGTAACAGCGAGGAACAAATAGCGATCTCGAATGGAACGGACACCTACAAAGGAGTTGCGATTTAGTCGAAAGCGCGCGGTGACAAATTTTACGGAAAGCTTATTTTTCCCTTCTCACAATGCAGTACAGTACCGGTTGAAAGCTGAGCGCAGCATTTATCGTTATCGAATTAAGTTCCGATCCTAATATGAATTTTTACGATACTCGGCTAAAATAAAATATTACGCGTTGCGAATAATTTTTCGAAATGGCAAACCCGTGCAATTTTACAATTAGATGGAATCGTTTAATTGGATACGTTAAAAGTGTAAAGATATCGGTGTTCTCCGTTCGTTACAAATTTTTTAAATGGCCACGAAAATATTTTTACAAGAAAAAAAATAATATCATTAAACCCGTTTGGGAAAGAAAGAATAAATTATAGATTAAAAATGAGCACAACCAACATTCTCTTGTTAAAGGATAGGCTTTTAAAAACGACTGTGCCAGTTACGAGAATGTACGGTAATGAAATATACGAGGGGAGGGCTTTTTGAATCTTGTCTTTGAGGGAATTTATTTCCATATGTTGGCCATTTTCCACGAAGAATCGCCGGTGTCAGAGGCGGAGCTTTCACGAGCGTGGCGGAAAAAGTGTGTGGCAATCCCGGATTACATTTGGCCGAGTAAAATTATTATACTATATACCGCTTCCGCTATAAACAATAATATGGAAGGTCGGCTCTTTAATTAAGAGAAATACATTTCGCCCGCGTAATTGTTCCTACGAATCCTACGAACCGTTTCGAAATAATAAACGTTATCCCAAATTCGTATATAATTATAATATAATTATAACGACGTTTAATATGTAGCTAATTAATGATACATGGTACGAGATACATTATGCCCATAATTATCAATATTTCTATTCACGATTCCCGAGCAAGCATCACGTGATAAATTCTCCTTCCTGAAATTGACGATTTCGCGTGTGAAAAAAAAGTGTGATTCGAAGATGATACAAGAACAATCCTCGAATTCGCATAGAAATGAGAATCAAGAGCTTGTTGCGCTCGTATTATCCCTCTCTCGTAAAAAAGAGAAAGGGAGAGGGAAACGACGGTGCGTAAATAGGGAAACGAATGGTCGGCTCGTAAAAAAGAAGAAGTAAATAAATCTGCCTGAATGAAAACTATCTCGCCGTCTTCCATCCTCGGCACGCGCATTCCACACGGCATCTTTCCAACAACACTTTCCATTCCCCTCGAGCATCGTCTCCTTCGCGAATCGTTCCCCTCCCTAGTTCTCCCGAATCGGTGAAAATACACGCGCCCCATCTTTCTTCTTTCTTCTCTCTCTCTCTCCCTCTCTCCTCGATTAACAAAATCAAGCGTCATCACGATCCTCGACGAGCAGGATAAAAGAGAGAGGCTACATCGTAGGGAGCGCGATAAAGAAATCAATCTCGACCCAATCTCGCCAACACCAACCGCCAACCGAGTTTATTAGAGAACCGAGAGTCGAGTAAAATTGTGCGTTCTAACGGTCGTCGTGGCAACGCGGGGGGAAGGAAGGACCAAGGAGGGAGGGGAGGGTGGTATTATTATCGTCATCGATTCGACCCGATCTGATGGTGGCTAGAGCGTCTAGACGCCATCTCCTCTCCCCCTCCCC
The DNA here is from genome assembly GCF_000469605.1 of Apis dorsata. Lineage (NCBI taxonomy): Eukaryota > Metazoa > Arthropoda > Insecta > Hymenoptera > Apidae > Apis > Apis dorsata. Next base: position 353,108 of record NW_006264071.1, read on the forward strand.
CCAAGGGACAAGCTGCTCAATATTTATCCCCCTACATCCTCGTCGAGATCATCGATATAATTCTCTTCGAAAGATCGACGCGTCCTCGAAAAGAAACTCGAGAACGCGTTCTCGTCCGTGACTTTGGACGTGCATCGACGTCGATGACCGTGTGTGTGTGTGTGTGTGTGTGTTTCCACGCGTTAGGCAAACGTTTGCCGAACCGGTGTCGATGATCAAATTGGCGATTAATAGGGGGAGAGAGGGGGGGTAATGTCTCTGTTTGGCGGCAGGTAACGAAACACGACACGCGTCGTGGGAAATAGTACGGAAATTGTAAATGTTTGCTTAATAACGGAATCGAGGCACGGAGGAAGATCGACGAATAGGGGGATGGATGTTCCGTCGTCCCGTTATTCGATGCGGGTGCAAATATTTGTTCGTTGCATTTTTTTTTTTTTCGTTTTTCCTTCCTTTTTTTTTTTTTTTTTGGCGTTTGTAACATCGGCGGCCACCGCGGAAGCGCCAATGCAAATTTCCATCCGTTCATTCCGGTAACCCATAATCCGTTGAAAAGGGAGGGAGGGGGAACGGTTACGAGTTGATTGGATCGAGACGAAAGCATCGATAATTCGCGATTATCCCCGCATGCGGAAAATTTTCACAAAGAATCGGGGCGCAATTGGGAATTTCAACTGGATGAAAATCCATGTTTTTCGAGGGTTCGTTTTAATATTAATCGGGGATGAAGTTTGTTAAAAGGAAAAAAATAGAAAAAAAAAATAAAAAAAATCGATCAAAATGTTTTCGGTAAGGGTAGTTCTGCCGATATTTTTTCAAAACAGAACGGCGGTTTTGTCCAAATTTTTTTTTTTTTTTTTTTACATTTTACAATTTGTCGAAGAGATTTCAATAATCTGTACTATTTATATTATATCGCTCGTTTCAGGTCGCAATTATTATCCGAAAACAACAATTTTAGGGGAGACGAATATTTCCAACCCCTATGAAGAAAGCATTAAAAATATTATACGTTGAAATTTCGAAAAGTCGGAATTTCGTGTCGCTATACAGCAATGCATTTCTAAAGCATACATCCTGACTACGCTAACGATCTTGATGTCTTAACTCGAGATTATTATCGTACACGAGATACGATAGAAGAGCTCGGCCGTATTTCGTAGATCGTACGTTTCGATTGTACATCTCGTTATATCGAAATATATAAACGCAAGCCTCGTTGCATAGCGTCGAAAAAGAAAAGAAAAAAAAAAAAAAAAAATACTTTCTTCCTTTATCAAGTTCGACGAGTTCATTTCTCTTTCTCAAATTTCAAAATATAAATTTCGCGACAGGGTGTGCAACAACTTTTCAGCTAAAGGTTTCAGCAAGAGGGATGGAAGAGATGGAGGGGGTGGTGCAACAAGGGGGATGTAACGATGGAATCGCGCCACGTGCCAGGAAATAATTCAACCACTTTCGAGCCGACAACCGGCGATCGTACAAATCCGCATACGTCATTTCGACGCTTTCGCGATGGCGTTTGCACGCAATGATCCAGTCTACGCGTCGGCTTACACATCGCCTCGCGGATGATATACGACATATAACGTCGCGAGCTAGGTATGCATAATGCCGTTGGTGCTCGAAACCCCCGTGGGCATGGTAGCTTCGTTCCTGTCAATGCCGCGGCCACGAAAATACACCGTGCATGAAATTAACGCGCGCGTTCGAGTATGCGTCTCTAACAATTTGTTACAACTCTGAATGACCATGGAGAATTGCTTATTAGGTTATTAAAGTATTTAAAAAGAACAACAAAAAAAAAAAAAAAGAGTTTCCATTTCCGTGAATTCTTATACATAAATATTGAACTAAGTAAAAATATTTGTTCCAGGAAATTTACGTATTTACATATTTTTACATATTCCATTACGTCCGTATTTCTTTCCTTTCCTTTCTTTTCCGGGACAAAAGAGAAGCATAGGAGTGAATACTTTTTTTTTTTTTCTCATCTTCGCGTTTCGACCCGTCTCCTCGAGAACGAGTTGATTATGAAAATCTCCATAATTTCTTGTTGTTCGCGCAAACATTAAACTCCCCTGTTTACACTGTTTAACTCAACCCCGCTTAAAAACACGCGGTACGGGGGACGCTAATTATTTCGTTGGAGGCAACGACGCGTGCATACGTGTCGCGCCGTATCCGCCAGCTTTTTGCGATCGACCAGGCGCCGGAACAGGGGAACGTTAGGGAATAACTTCCGACCTCCGTTGCACGTGACGCGGCCGTATTATCGCCGGCGCATAACTCTGCATCTCGGCGGGACCGAGGGG
>NW_006264071.1:355725-358727 GCF_000469605.1 Apis dorsata
TAATTCACCGTCGTCGGCAAGGAATCCTATTTTCCCTTTTCTATTTTTTCCCTTTTTTTCCCTCTCTTTCTCTCCTTCCCTGCCCCCTCCCCCTGGCTGCCACTGGATTCGCCACGCCTGACGAAACCAGAAATTGCACGTAAACCGTGAATATTGCACCGCCGCCAGACAAATATATAACCACCCTCCCGTCACGATTTTTCCCCTTGTTATTCGACCGGTGGTGGAAAACGCCGGCCTGGATACCTCCCCGCTGGAATGATTTAAATTGCACAAATGAAGCGGAACCGCCCGGATCCAGAATCATCCGATTAAAAGAGACGATAAATGATAGATTTCGTTTTAAATTTTCTGAAACAGTTTCACACTTTTGTGCGAAATTAAAAAAAATCGTGAGAGCGAAGATAAAAAGAGGGGAGGGAAAAAGTGTTGAAAGAATCTCTAAGATTTTGACGGGTGAATCGATCGAAAAAGAGGCAGATTCGATCGAATAATTATTATTTCTTTGAAGGAAGGGAAAGGAGATCCATTGTTTTTTTTTTCTCTCTCTCTTTTTTCGTATAATATTCTCTCTTCCTCCTCTCGCATTCCGCTTTATCTCGAAAGCAGTTTTTCCGCGCGCGCTCTTAAAAGCGAAACAATTTTACGTAACAATTTCGAAACGTTTCAACGTGACCTGGTTCCACGGCCACGGCGAAATGAAACGTAAACTCGGCTCCAATTCGCCATCCTCTTCCGGCATCCCCACCCCCAACCCCCCGATCATCGTTATTTAATGAAAATATCGAAACGAGGCATATCGCGAAAACGATTCGATAAACAGTTACTATCATCTGATTTTCCTCGTTGCTCATCTATATTAATATTATCGTGGAAATGCATGTCCACGTCACTGATGAACTTCCGTTTTGTCCACGTTAATCCCTGTTAATATCACGGATGACGGAATAATCGAATAATTATCGTTGATACATCGTTCGAAACAACTATTTGCATTCCCGTTCCACGCTGCGCCAAGGGAAAGAAAAAAAATAGAGCTGTTTCGCGCGATAAAATTTGCATGCAATTAAATTTACAATCTACCTCGACACTTCGCGTTAATATTCATTCTTGGTAAAGAACGAATTCGAAACTTATTTTTACTCTTTAAAAAAACATAACATTGAACCGTTCGAACGGAAAAATTTTCTGAACCGAAAAATGTACACGTTTTAAATCGATCCTGCATCCAGAAATAAATAATTAAAAACAATTGCATCTCGTGTTACTCAACAAACGTTACTTTCCTTGCAAGAAATCGCAATTGGATGGAATTTCTGCGTTAACTTCGCGTCACGTTGATGGAGGAACGATTAACTCGAAATTTGATTAACCGAGATCGAGATCAAGAACGACGAATGTCGTCGAAAATGAAGAAGTCGTAAACCTTGGGATCGCCTGCTTATCGACAGTTCGAATCAATCGTGCGATCATCGACGAGAGGATCCCCTCTCCGAGGTTCGCGTAACGGTAATCCTCTTACAAATCCATGAGCGAGCCGTCTTACAAAGGAAGGGCCCCTTCCGTAAATGGTCCAATAATTCGAAGAAGCCATTTCGAGACGCCGATGTCGCATCATCACAGCCACTTCTGATCGCGTTAAACGACACAGAAATTTCTCCCCCTCTCGTCGTCCCCCACCAATATATATCCTCCATCAAGATTACTACCTACTAACTTTCACGGGGGACGAAAGCGCGCATGAAAAGGATCACCTTGTTCGCCTTCGACATCGATGCACCCCCTCCTCCTCCTCCTCACCCTTTCTGACAACTGATTGATAGCGTATCGAAATAATCTTTGCCAGGAAATTACCTTCCGAGACGACGAATAAATCGAATGCCGAGACCCTGTTGACATTTATTAGCATATCGCGCCGGATACATCTTAGGAGGAGAGGAGGGAGGGGGGAAATTTCAATCCATCAGAAATTTTCTGCCGAGTTATCTTTAAACTCCTCTCCCAAGATGGCTACATACTGTTTCGCGCGTATCCCTCTCTCGTTATTTTTATCCTATCTTATTTTTTTTTTATTTCACGGATTAAATATCCATCGCGAAAGGAAACTCGTAAAGAAGAAGCCCCTCCTTCCCTCTTCTAGCCGAGGTAATTCCGCCCGATACGGATGCTAATAAAATACTACGCTTTCGATTGTGACCGGTTCGAACGAGACTCGTGTTTGCGGCTTGCTTAATTACAGAAACTAATTAATTTTACTGCTGCTGTCGCTCCACGCGGGGAGAAGTATAAACCTCTCGCGGGGCGGATATTAAAACGTTGGATCTAATCGGGAAGGAAGGGAGGGGGAGACAAAGATCGAAGAATAGAATTCGTTCGCCTCGAACGATTCGATTAAGAAAATTCGCGACGTACTTTGGATTTGGTGTACGCCAATATCGCGGTGTCTTCAATTAAGAGAAAGAGAGAGGGAGTGGATGCGAACTCGAAACGGAAGCCGGAAAGTCGACCGGTGTCGGTGTTGTTGCTTCGTAATAGAAAGAGAGAGAGAGAGTCCAAGACGAGAGGAAGACGAAGGGAGGAGGGGAGAAGGAGCACGAGCCACGAGAGCTAATTAAGTCTGGTCGAAACCACTGCCGCGGAAGCTTTATTAAGCCGCCGCCAGATGCTTGCACGTAAATTCCACGGAGCGAGTACAATTCCAATTTCCAATTTGAATTGGTTCACGATGCCGCGTCCCGCGGATCAACGATGCAACTGGTGTAAAACCTTTGTAAAACCGCGCTTCTCCATTCTTCCTTTTTTGTGGATCACCGTTCGTTTCTCTTGAGAAGAAATTTCGTTTCGATCTTTTATTCGATCGATCGATTGAATTGATTGGAATACGCGTTGGATTTTTTCGTTTATTATTTATACGCGATGAACGATTTTAATTTGTCCTTTTTTTTTTTTNTGAAAATATTTTATACCGTAAATCGCGGTACCAATTGCGAAGTAATATTTTT
>NW_006264071.1:358748-369389 GCF_000469605.1 Apis dorsata
GCATCGCGCGACACGGATAGTTAAGAAATTTTTAATTGACTGGTGGAACTGCTGCGCTCGAATGCGCATCGTTTTATTTATTCGTAGGATAGAGACGGGAGCTTTAATTTGCCAGGTTTTTGAAAATTTTATATCGTAAACATTTCGAATCGTGCTAACCATCGCGGAGTGATAATTTTGCAACGGAGGAGGGGGCGGAAAGTTAAGAAATTTTTAATTGATCGCTGGAAATTTGAAACGCGTTCCAATTTTATTCGTATTATGCATTTGATTTTACAATTTAACAGGTTTTTATGTATCCTTTAACTATGCATTCGTAATGGTCTTCGAAATCGTAATCCTATGTTGATAACCGTGTTTCGTTAGAAATATTTCATCGCGTATTGACGATGATTCAAGAATAATTAAGTGACCGGAATTGAAATTCTATCTTTTTATTTGTTGGACGATTTTCAACGATAATTTGAATTTCTTTTCTTTCGTTTCGAGATTGTCGACAGATCAGGAGGGGAAAATTGTCAGAAAAGTGAGATTTATGACAGCATTAGGACATCACGCAATCCCTTTCCCGCCAATTCCATAACTATCCGTCAAATAGATTAGGATGAATGACCAGTAATCCCTATATCGATATCGCAAACGAAGATTCGTTAAAATTCCCTAGGAACGAGACAAAAAAAAAAAAGAAAAATTGTTTCCGTACATTAAGATGGAAATTTCGAGGAATTCGAATTTCTTAGAAGAGCGCAACATAGAAGAGATGCATCTCGATTCGATGCAAGTTTGTCCAGCGAAGACTTTGATATCTTTCCGTCTCGGTCCAGATATCTTTATAATACAATAATACAAACTATTGCTCTCCACAGACAAGTATCATCAAGTATCGAATCGGGACGGAATATTGTATATTGAATCTCATCGATATTGCTACTATTGAACATTGTTGTCTCTACACAAATTGAAAATTTCCATGTAATTTCCTCGAAAATAGCTTGTTGCAAATCGATTTAATTTTCCTAATTAAAAATATGATTTTATATTTTAAATCTTACACTCACTTTAAATATAAATAAACGAACAAACAGGAGGATAAAAATATACAAATTTATACGACGATCACGGAAACGATTTACAATCTTGTCCTAAAGTACAATTCGCGATTTTAAGAAGAAGAAAAAAGAAAGGAAGAAAGGAAAAAACATCACATCGGAAGGTTATAACAATGGTCGACGAGCATTGGAACATTGGCGCGAGAGAAGCGAGTGGAACGCGAAAAATAAAGCTCGGGTGGCGAAAGCGAAAGGATGAGGGGCAGCGTGTCGCGTTAGCGCGATAACGATCGTTAAAAAACGTGGCAGAACGGTTTCCCCGGATATTTTTTCCCCGGGCGTCAACTTTCCCCCTATCGTAATCCGCGATGAATGAATCGAAACGTATTTTCGAAAAATTTTCCACGACCATCGAACAACTCGCTCGCGATACAGTGAGAGCGTTATCACTGTTCCCAATTTATCACTCGATATTTTGATTCCAAGCTTCTTTTTTTCTCGAATAATTCCACGAGAATTATTACGCGCCTGGGGGAGAACGCGCACCCACGCATCCGTGCGTAAGATTTGGCATTTGATCGAGGAAAACTTAGGATTGCTTTTTATTTCGCGGTTTATGTTACGAAGATTAACGATTCGCGCCATTGTTCGCGCCGCAAAAGGGGACGCGTGTTTCTTCTTGGTTTTCCAAGCTACCAAGGGGAGGAAAGACGAGAGATATAATAACAGGGGCGAGCGAGAAGGATGAGAGATGGGATGTTTAAGCTTTCTAGTCCCAACATGGCGGAAAGAAAAATATACCTTTCGCTACCACCCTTCCTCCACGAGGGTTAAAACACTCTCTCGATTGTACCCGTTTCCTGTTCCTCGTTTCAAGGCCGCGCATTTTCACGGAATGGACGGTTTTTTTTTTTTTGAAAAAAAACCTACGGAGAAAAAAGGATCCGGAGGAATAAATCAAACGCAGATGCGTCGACGAGTTTCATAAATCATCGATCTTTCGGTGCCGCGAGCGCATCGGTGACGTAGGAAAACGATAAATGGCAGAAACGATGAAACTAAACGCTTCCGCGAATTTTCCACCGATACTCGTAAATCAACCCCCTCGTCACCTCTCCTCGCCTGCCCACCTGGCAAAGTTTTCGATTTGCACGTAAATCGCGCCTTCGAAACGAGTCGAGAGAGAGGAAAGAGAAAGAGAGAGAGAGAGAGAGAGAGAGAGAGAGAGAAGGATGCCGCCTCCCAGATTCTACTCGTCGTAATTCTTAGGAAAATGCAAGCCTGTGAAATATGTGTCGCTATACGGGACGAGATAAAGTTGGGTCGGAAAGTTGGACGATAAAATTCATCCCCCAAGATTCCACTCGAGAGACCGGTATAGCGGCCACTAGCCAATCTCCCGGCTTATTCCCGCGATAAATACTAATTAACTCCGTGCCCCCCTCCCCCATCCCACCTATGCAATTCCCCGACCACCAGATAAGAATTTCCCTTATTCGCTTCTTATAGACTCTTTATTCTCTACCCCCTCGGCTACCGGATAAAATTTAACACCGTGCAGAATCGCGTATCCCGAGCTTTTATTTCTGTCACTTTCATCCCTTTAAAGCCTAAGTAGGGATAAATTAAAAGAGAGAGAGAGAAGGGATATTTCGTACGTTCCTTTTGATTATTTTTCCGCGAATATGGGGAGATAGGTTGATCGATTCTCTTTGAAAATTAGAAGAGGTGTCTTTTCACGTTTACGGTGAATATCTTTCATATTTTCTTCAGAAATATGAATTATTAACTGATAGGAGAATATCACGTGATATTTATTCGCGTTGGATCGTTTCCAAAATTTTAATCAAATTTCGATCTATTTATTATTCTCTATCTCTATTTGTTAGATTAGATTTTATAAAAGAGATTCTATGTTGAAAAAGTAAACTAAATTTTGTGTTCACACTGATCAACGCCAATATCAATAAGCACGTTATCCCAAACTCATCCAACGATCTACTATTTACCATCTTTCCAATTAAAAGTTAACAATTAAGAAGAGGGACAGTCTAATTCTTGTTACACGCCCTCAAATAAGATTGCACTTTTTACGCAGTTTTATCTAACTGCACGCGAAGGCCAGGCCGCAAAGTTCGTGTTCTAATAAACTTCGGGGACCGGAGGCAAGTGTGCAGCCAAGTGTGGCAGCTGCACACAGAAGCCCGAGAATACACGAGGGACGAGCGCCACTTCAGGAAATTGCGAACCCTTTTTAAACAGGCTCTTTCATCGTCGCCGCATTTTCCTTCTGATCCATTATCCACCATGCATTATTCATTATTAAACAACTGCTTACTGCGGATCGGATGAAACAAAACTGCTGGCTTAAACCGAGAGAAAGAAAGAGAGAGAGAGAGAGAAAAGAAAAAAAGAAAAAGACGAGACAGGAGCCACTTCACGGGGAAAATATGTCGTCCCCCTCCCTCGTATCTCGACCCCCTTTGCCTTCCGTCCACGTGATGTAACATGGATCAACGCCTTGAATTCAGATGAATTCGCGACATCCACGAACCGGGAGGATCTTTGGAAATTATTTAGTGCCCTGTTGGAGATCGTTCGCCGAATGGAATTTCCTTGTAACTACTCGCGTCCATGCGTTTCACGAGACGAGATTTAAGGGACGATTCTTACGTAAACCTTTTCTCCACTTCCCCCTCCGCCGAACTCGTTATTTTATATTTCCTGATGAAGCTTATTCGTCGATCGAGAATGGGATTTAATCTTGACTCGTTACGGTTCGATTTCCTTTCTCTGGAGAAAGTTATTTTTCCAATTGACCATCGGGTAACAACGATTGGAGGATTAGAAGAGAGCAGCATATGGCGAGGTAACGATGCGCGTAACGCGACAGATGTTACGAACCGCGTCATTCCTTTCCATCTATGGTGTAAACCATTAGTACGTACACGCGTACATACTCTTTATTTATCTCAATTTCTTTCTTCTCGATAATGCGTTACATCGCATGATTGACATTTAAGAATCCATGCCGCGAACGTATGACAAAATATCGAGCAAAATCATCGAGAAGAATTTAAAGATTTCGCCACTGGTAACTGAGATACGCCACTCTTCGAGGGGCGGCTAGAGGAAACCGTTGTTGGCGAGAAGAAGTTTTCGAACTCCAGGAAAACTCTAAATCCTCCTCGACGATGGGCTACTATTTAATTTTCCAGTGAACGGGCGCCTCACTCCCCGTCGTTTCCATCGGAGCGTCAACTCAGGTTGATGGAAATCGTTGGACGAGCTCCCTTTTCCCGTAATCAGCTAAAGTTGAATAAAAGTGGCGGGCGGACGACGCAAAGTGGCCAACTCCCCGTTGTCTCGCGTGGAAAATTTCGATCGACGCAACGTTGCATGCACACATATACGCATATACACACATACTTGGACGCTTCGTCGCGGAAAATTTCATTTTACGGCGAGCAAAGGCCAACGCGCGGCCTTCTTCCACCCCTTTATCGCTACCCGCCATGCGCCTCGATCGTAAAATATCGAGGACCGTTGGTTGGATCGCGAAAATACGAGCAAAAGGTGGAACGAACTGTCTGACTATCGCATGCTCGTCTCCTATCGTATATATATATATAGCCTCTCCATAACTCGATCCCTCTATGATCGTTTTACGAGGTTGCATAGAGAACGATCCGTGCGCATCCGTGGTTATCGTGCGAGATATACATATACACGTGGAACTCTACCTCATCGAGAATCAACCAGTCCAACTCGTAATTCTTACACGGCAATGTCTTTTCTTTTTATCGAGATGGATTAATAGGTGTTCGTATAAGAGGATTTCATGAAATGAAACCGTGCACGCGTTGCAATATTTTTCTTTGATTTAACAGAATGGTTGACAGAAATGGCGTTGGAAAAAAGAGTGATGTTTCAATCAAGATATTATAAATTTATTTATCCATCTGGGATAATGAAATCTAGGAGAAATTGTTCTGAGATGATGGCAAGATCGATTTAGAATTTCGTTGATTGTTGATCGAGAATTATTATTAAGTTTGCTATTTCTGCGAATCGACGTTTTTAACGAAATGACAAAGGCTATACCTGGTGGGAGAGAAGAAAGAGAGAGAAGATATTCTTGGTCCCCTTGATCGACCAGTCGGAAACGAGACGTACACCATATGGCAATTTCAACCGCGTATGTCTCCTCCTGGAAGGCTTACTATTTTTAGGGGGTCTCACGAAGAAATCGGCTTCACGTGGCCGCGTTGATAATCTCGTTATAAATGGCTAGTGAAGCTTAACTCTTCTCTTTAAACGCCTGATAAATTTAAATAGATGAGGAAGAATGAAAGATCGATTCAAGAGGCAGAGATATCGTAGACGGTGAAAAATTTGAAGTCACTTTGCTTTCGAATATTTTCGATATCGAATATCTTTTTTCTAATTTTCTTAATAATTCGAATTTAAGATTATAGTGATCGTTGTATCGAATGAAAATAGGAATAATTATCCGAAATATCTTTGTACTTTCAATAATTTCTCAGTAGAATAGAAAATGTGAGAGTCCTCGTTTTTCTTTTTTTTTTTTTAAATACTTTGATTTTATAAAAGATTAATATCAGAGTCTCGTTACCTTGGAGAGCGCAGACATTGCGTCATTTCTGATACAATTCTCAAAATTGGTTGTGCGCGATCCTCGAAAATCTGGAAACGGAGAAATTTTTCTCTATGCGACAAAGCGAAGATATTTGGACCTTCCGCAAAAATTTTCTCCAACTTGGAAGCTAGCGAATTTCAGTTTCACGCTGAGCTTGCTTCCTCCTGTTACGAGGAACCTACCTATTTCGTTCGAATCGTCCGATGAGGGTTAAGCTCACGCCAGATGGAACGTTGTGAAATTTATTATTCCGCATCGATGTAACCGAACCGCGTTGGTGGTTACCGCCAATAAACTGAATATTCTTTGCACGCGATGGCTTTGACGGAAATTGGGTTTCGATGCTAACGAAAGTAATTACGTTAATGTACGTTCAATAATTGAAAATATTCAACGAGCCCTGAAAATATTATAAGCTAAATTTGGAATCGGGGGCGGTACCAAAGCTATCGATACGACGAATTAATTAAATTTCGCAAACAATAACGATAACCTGGGCAAAAAGAAAGGGGAAAAAAAAAGAACACTCGAAGCGATACGATTCGAGAAGATGTATAATTTCGAAATAATTTTTCAATCACGTCGCTTCAAACACATTATTAAAAGGAAAAAATTAGAGGATGTTATTAAACCTGTATCTCGATACAGGATACGGTTCAAAAACGTAATTCTTGTATCTCGTAGCGGTCGCGAACAAGCTTTCGTTTCCTGCAAACTCGTTACAAAAACTGCTGTTATATCTTGAACAGGTTCTTGAAGAGAGTTCTTGAAGAGGTCTTTCGAGAACTTCCGTTCCTCCGACGCGACCAAAAGAAACCGTAAATATTTTCGAAAGAATGAAAGAACGGATAGAAGAGAAATACTTGCGATGTTCGCACGATTCTTAAAAAAATCTAAACCAATTCGCAACCTAACTTCCTACCTCTTTCTAATTCGTATATCAAACAAAATTATTCGTATTTACGAACAAAATCTGAAAATTTGAAAATTACACAGTTCCACGTGTATTAATTAATTTCTAACCCAACGCGAAAGTTCTTCCAAAAGAAATATTTTCGAAAGAATGAAAGAACGGATAGAAGAAAAATACTTGCGATACAATTCGCAACCTCACTTCCTACCTCTTTCTAACTCGTGTATCAAACAAAATTATTCGTATCTACGAACAACATCTCAAAATTTGAAAATTACACAGTTCCACGTGTATTAATTAATTTCTAACCCAAAGCGAAAGTTCTTCCAAAAGAAATATTTTCGAAAGAATGAAAGAACGGATAGAAGAAAAATACTTGCGATACAATTCGCAACCTAACTTCCTACCTCTTTCTAACTCGTATATCAAACAAAATTATTCGTATCTACGAAGAAAATCTGAAAATTTGAAAATTACACAGTTCCACGTGTAATAATTAATTTCTAACTTCCCAAGTTCTTCGACATCCCTTTGCGATCGAGGATTTCGACAAGGTATCTCGAGATATCTCCTCGAAACGAACACGGAACGAGAAGGCGGGAGAGATTTCTAAAGAGAAGCACAGATATCACCAAGGTGTAATGATCGCGGAGTGGGGCGATTCATTGGAAACTGGAGCATCTGGGAAAAAAAAAAGCGAGGAGAGCGAGACACGACGTCTATGACGATAACCGTGCAGCTTAATCCTCTTGAGAGATTTCGAAACTGAATAGCAAGTGTGTACACATTTATAGACACGTATCCTAGATTTGCCATTAAAGGGATTTCCATAATCAGCCGAGATACGTATCGCGCAAGTTGACTTAACGTGGCGACAGATTCGACCTGGGAGCAAATATATATATGTGTATATATATAGAGAGAGAAAGAGAGAGAGAGAGGTGTATATCGGATAATGAGAGGCACGGTTTCATCGAAGCCATAATTTCGAATATTCGAAACTGTGTCGAACCCGATGTCGAACGGATCGCTGGCAAAGCCCCTCGAGTCTTATGGCATTTGGCCACAACAAGCACCGCGTAATACGAGGCGGGCAAACCGTCGGAACAGGCTAGCGGGGGCTTTAGATACACCGTAAACACAGCTGTTAGCGGAGGGTATACCTAGACAGGGAACACGCGTAGATCAGGCCAAAGTTCTGGTTAAGTCACGTTTCAATTTTGGTCTATTTGGTCAATTTTGGAACGTCTATGTTTAGGACGGAGGGACAGTTTGGAAGGAGGGAGATAACGAAACGAGAAAACAAAAATCGATACGTGGATACCTTCCTTTAAAGGAAGAGGTTTGCTAATGAAATTGTGATGTGAAGTCGTTTATGCCAAGATTTTGTTTTTTTTTTTTTTTCCAAACCTTTTAAAAAAAATATTTAAATTAATTTAAATATTTTTTTTAAAAGGTTTGGAAAAAAAAAAAAAAATTTTGGCATAAACGACTTCCCATCACAATTTCATTAGCAAACCTCTTCCTTTAAAGGAAGAGGTTTGCTAATGAAAGTGTGATGTGAAGTCGGTTATGCCAATATTTTGTTTTTTTTTTTTTTTACGAACGCTATCAAAGAAATAATTTAACTTAATTTAATAAAGTTGATACTGAAATAGTTATTTAATGGATATGAAAATTTAAACGGTAGAGAGATTTTTTTAATTATATAAGTTATTTTTAGAAAACATATCGATTAAACTCTTTAAATAGAGATATGTTTTTATTGTTGAAAATATCATAAAATATTTTGCGTGTAATTTATAATATTGAATATAAAGAAATAGAACCATTCACGATTTTCAATATTTTCCATATTTTTAATAATTTTTATTAATATATAATTGATAAATTTTCTATTAGCTTCCTTTATTTTAATTACAACAATTGTATAATAATTCTGGGAATTAATAATTAAAAATCGTAAGATATATGAATTATTAATATAGATATAATGTATTCCAATTAATAAAATTTCAAGCCCGAATGAAATTTTTAAAACACGAAAAATATTGAAAATCGCTTATTTGCACTTTTAATTTCGCCCAAGATCTCCTTGATAGTATCTTCATGCGTAGCTTCGAATTCAACGCGATAAAAAGAGAAACGCGAGAATCTTGATCGAGCAAATTTGACGAAATCGTATTTCAGAAGAAGATTCATTGCCCGCCGAATTTAGAGGGGCGTATAATTTCAGTCTATACCGCGTATTATTCCAATCGATTCTTATCGTCGACAAGCGACCGAATTGTTGCCACCGGCCCGGTTTACGACTCTAATAAACTACGCGAAACTGATACAGCCCGACGATGGCCGTTCGTACTTTCGTGTACATGCGTATCCAGCAGTATCGATGCAATTTATACCCCGTTGCTGTTCGTTAGCCTGTACACGCGCCAGCCATCATAAGTCTTCGTCCGTGGAAATCGATACATCGCCGGGGAATACGAGAGGATCGTGTGCGCGCCTCTCTCTCTCTCTCTCTCTCTTTTTCTGTGTCTTAATATCGCCGATATCGCGGGACAAAACCGTGTAATTCGCCACGCGAATCGATCCTCGAGATCTCGAAAGGAAATGGCGGATAATTTTACAAGTTTGCGCAATGATCGAATTCGAATTTTCCATCTTGTCGCATCCTGTCTCCTCTTCAGTTCGAGGAAACGCCGCGTCAAAGGTGCACCCTTCGATCGAGGCAACGAGGCTTGCCCATTGAAATCCAATGAACCGAGGAAGCGTCGCGACGCTCGTACGAGGAGCGCACTCGAAACACAGTGCAGGTGTCATCCCCTTTGTCCTGGATAGTCGATTTCTAAATAAAGTCTCGCGCCCTTTTCCCTCGAGGACCTCCTCCTCTCTCGATCTACACATCGAAGCCAGACGATTTTTACTCGTTCGATAATTCTCCTTGTTAAGCGCGATCAACAAGAGAAAATTGGAAATTGGAAAATTTTCAACGCCAAGGGACGAACGGCGTTGCAGCGCCGTTTCCTTTGAAAATTTACTGCAAATGGATATGTTATTATAAGGTGGAAAAAATGGCGAGGTTGCACTTCCGCGACGCGAAATTTTGTTTGCGGAATAGAAGAAACGAGCGTTTCTTATCGCTCGATTATTATAGTTGAATTACTACTGCTATCGAATTTTTAATTAACACGTTGAATTTTGATGCGATTAGTTGGTTAGTAGAAAAATAATTGGTTTATCCAGCGTATAGAAATAAATATCGAGAACGTTAAAAAATACCCTGAATCGATAATAACTTTTCGATTGGAAAGAACGGTAACAAACGTTTGAAAATAAATTCGAAGCAAGAAAATAATATCCTCGTGATATCCTTTTCCTTTCTCCGACTTCTCTTCATCGCAATGCAAAATGCGGTCATTATATCTTGGAGATACACTCTACTCATCGAGGAGGAGAAACGAATTGGAAAATAAAGGATGATAAATTTCACGGACGAACGTGAGCGTTTGCGAACAAGCGGGGAAGATTAAAGGAGGTTTCCAGGGGAAAATATAAATTTGATAATAGAACATTTTATCGGGAGTTCAGCCGAGTAATTTTAATTTTCTCCAACTGCGCCCGGGCAACAGGGGCGAAATATTTAAAAGGATTATCTATTATGAACGTTTAATGGCCTGGACGAGAATTTTTTTTTCTTTTTTCTTTCTTTTTTTTTTTTTTTTTTTTTTATCCCTCGTGAAACATAAAATGTTTCCACTTTTCAGTTCGCGAGTAATTTATAATGAATTTCGCGTAACGTGTTTAACAGCGTGATTCATAGACTTCAAAGAGACTGCGACTAATTTTCGATAGAAACGTAGGACCAAAAATATAAGGTCTTGAAATTATTATCGCCAACGTATATAAATTTTACAATAAGTAATGTAAGAGAAAAAAATTCAAACTGTCCAACTAATAATAATAACAATAATAATAATAATAATAACAATAATAATAATAATAATAATAATAATAAT
>NW_006264071.1:369809-374943 GCF_000469605.1 Apis dorsata
GCCAAGCCAAATATAATACTAAGAGATAGCGATTCGAGACACGACTCCTCCACTTTCCACACCTGTCTCTCCTTTCACCGACGAAGAACGCCTTTATCCTCTAACCGTGAATTCTTTCACGCTCCATTGGTATTCGATGTTTCACCTCCGAATGCCTGCCGACTCGCGATATTTGCTCTCCGCGTTAACACTTATATTCGCATAAAATTAGACACGGCCATTTTATGCCACGGCTCGATGAGGCTCGGATAATACTCGGACGCTACAACGGGCACACGATTTTCACGTACGACATTAGACCGAGATATCTCTACTCCCCATTACGGTACTACTCGTGGCCTGGCATTGCAATCGCTACACCAACGGACTCGCTTTCGTCCAAAATGCATCGCGAAACCGTCTCAATTAAACGATCAATCCGTGTTTTCATCACGGAACGTAACCGTATATACATCGGTGTGTTTTTGTAACCGGATCCCTGTCGCCAATTAATTCGAGCCGGGGATATACGTGCATCTGCATACATAATTTTGGCCGCAATACATCAAAATCAAGCGAAGATTAATCGAGATGCACACTGTCAGGGACAGCAGGTGGCCATACGTGTACACCGATCGATCGCTACGGTAGATCGATTCGTTGGTTGCGATTCCGTGAGTGAACAGAGAAAGAAAAAAAAATTTCAAGCTTGGAAAGGACGTGAATCGTTTGCGACGTACCTCTGTCGTAAACGTTGCTTCGTAAGGGCGCATGTACAATTTATAAAATATTGACGTTCGAAGGGGTGAGATGCGTATTGCCCTCGAGTTGATTTTTCGTGGTGGAAATTATGCGAAGAAATTAAATTAAATTAACGCCGTTATTTCTTTATTTCTGTCAGAAATCTATTTGGAAAACGCGAACGAAATTGAAATTCTTTGAGAAAAATTACAATTTTTTTCAGACGAATTCATCTAAAATTCTTTCAATCGAAAGTAATTTTGCAACTTTTTTTTATTAACGTGGATTATTTTCAATTGAATTGGAGATTGTTGAAAATTTGAATGGATCTGCCAGGATAAAACATTCTAAATTGCATCACGTTCTTTAAATTGATAGAAGAAGGGTTTCTCGAGTTTCTATATCCTCAGAGAAAAATAAGAATCCGTTGACCAACACTTGCAAAACAATTAAATATTTCAAAATCATTTACAATCATTTCAAAGATATATACATACGTACAACCTACATCTTCACATTTGGATAAACATCTCGCAAAATAGAGACTGTGACTAATAAACATCCCCCGAACGAATCTCCAAACCTCCTCTCCAAACTATTATATCAAAAGCAACGTTTCCACCCCCTCCCCAATCCCTTCTCGAGCATGGGCGAAACCATAGGTTAATCGAATTCTCATCGAATTCTGGCTCCCATTTCCGCGCGATATCCGGTGTCCTGGCAGATCCTGGAGCAATCTAGGGGTCGCGGGCACGCATTAGAGATACCGCGTGAGAATCACAGCGGAATTAATCGAGTCATAATTCCTAGGTCGGCCGACTGTGTATCGCCGACTGTGGACAATGGGGCTGCGTGCGTGCACCCACCCAGATATGCACAGTTCGACGGAGAGAGAGAGAGAGAGAGAGAGAAAGAGAGATATGGGCTCATCGATATGTAAACGCGCGCGCGCACACGCGCGTACGTGCAGAAATGCATACGCACACCGCCGTTGTCGCGCGTACGCGAGCGCTTCCGCGCATACGGACGAGGAGGTACGATGCTCTCCCTCCAAATCCCTTTGTTTCCCTTTCTCTCTCTTTCTCCTGCTCCTGATCGCGGAAATTTACGAGCAAAGGCACGGTGAACCCGATATGACGAGCGAGTTCGAGTATTTTCTCGCGGATTCGATCGACACGCCCTTTATTTTTCCGTCTATTGCACTATTATTTATCGACAACGCGTCGAGAAAAGTCGAGAGAATCGTGGTTTTTTCGTGGAAAATTTTGTCCCATTCGATTAAAATTTTATATATTTGGTTTTGTTGGGAATACGGGGATGGTACGGTGATGGAGGTTGGCAAAGGTTTTTTTTTTTTTTTGCGATATTAAGTTGGAGGGAAGTGATTGGAAAGATTGTTGTGAAAAAATATTTAAAAAAGGAAATGACGGAGGGGATGCTTAGTTTTACCATTTAGATTTTATAATTTCTTCTCGCCGTATAATTACCGTTCTTTTTTATATCGCGTGTCTTTCTTTTTTCTCGATAATTGAGAAATTTAAAAGAAATAATCTCGATAACGACAGGACAAGAAATAATTTGCATTTGACAGTTTTTATAAATATTCGATCAACCGTATGGTTCGGATAAATTGATAAATAAAATCGTTTTTAATAATACCGTCATTTTTACCGTTATTATCATCTCGTTACATCGCTTATACCCTGTCCAGAGTAACAATGGGCAAATAATCCGCTATTTGCATCTGGAGCAGAATAAAAAAAAACAAAAAGAAAGGAAGAAATAAACGAGAGTTGCGAAACAAGCTGCACGCCATTAGTTCCATGAAAATCCTTTTCTTCCTTTTTTTTTTCTCCCCGATCCCTCTTCCCCCCTCGTTGCGATAATACATAACATGGTTTTAATTACTGTTTGCTTGGGCTGCCAGCATTCCCAGATTTATCGCGATACACATTGTCCGTAAATCGATCAATTATTCACGAACAATGCAAGAATACGACGTTAATTGCGACTCCCATCGGAATAACATGTCATGGGATGAATTCACGGCCGACGGAATCGCTAACCAGTAATGGAGGAGTCCGTTTAAAAAACGGCCGATAAAAGAATACGAAAGCAATTTATCGAACGTCTGGTGATGACAGCCCGCGAGAGTTAATTGAGCTCGAATTGGATACATAGAGTCCACCACCACGGAACCATCGTTAATGTCGTCTCGTGGCCAACCTTTTCGAAAAAGTCTCTTATTAATCCGATCCGTTAAACGCTCATCGATGCAGTCTTAACGCGCCGCGAAAATCGCGAAACGCAATTTTTTTCTTCCTTCGCTTCGAGATTCTTCGTTTTCTTCACGTTTCTAATGGATATCGATATACTGCTCGCAGAATACACGCGGCGAACAATTAAAAGAATTCAGTGTGAAATTTCGTATTGGCACTGCGAAAAATCGATTAACAGCGACACGATTGTTGAATGGACGCCAGTGAAAATTAATTTACAACGTCCTTGAAACGAAAGACGAGGAGAGGGGAGGGGAGGGGAAAAAAGTCGAAAACGAAACCTCGTTAAGAGCGAGCCTCGAGTCGCGCGTACTAGCACGCGTGCTACAATTTATTGCATCTTTCTTGCGCGTTAAAGCGTACTATGAACCGCATACCTAATGCTCGGTTCCCAGCTCGGTTGGATCATAAATCGTGCGAGTCTCTCCCTCTCCTCCCCACCAGTTTCTTACGCGGAGTCTCGTGTCTCGAGATCGTGCACCACGACGACGAGCCAACGCGACTTCCACGCGATACTAGCTACCCTCTCGACGATAATTTCCGTTACTCTTAATTCTCGTTCCCTTCCACCCAACCATTTCGCGTATCTCTGCCAAATTCTTTCCACCTGAATTTTTGAACGGATCGCTTTCTTTTGCAAAAAGAACAACAATTTTACAAGGATCCGTTATCGACTCATTGTAAAATCCATTTCGAGATGAATCGACGAGTTAGATGAAAGGCAATCCGGATAGCTACTAAACATTTTATCCGTTGGATTAGAGGTAATTAGAGACGTAGAACGAACACGAGAACAAGCTGGCAACTA
This sequence comes from Apis dorsata, assembly GCF_000469605.1. Taxonomy (NCBI): domain Eukaryota; kingdom Metazoa; phylum Arthropoda; class Insecta; order Hymenoptera; family Apidae; genus Apis; species Apis dorsata. The sequence goes on from NW_006264071.1 coordinate 373,617, forward strand.
TTTTCTATTTTCGCTGCATCGCGGTTCGCCGATCATAACACGGCCTGTTTACATGCTTGGTCGAAATTCGCCGAGGGCGAAAATTTGCGAAGTTGGGAATCGCCGGTGTAGGCGAGATTATGGAAGCGGCAAATGGAATACCGTAGCAACGAAACACCATTGGAAACGAGTGAAAGAGGCTTTCCCCTCGTAATGGTGATTCGGTGTATACGCGATCGAGATAAAGAGGAAATCGAACGTATCTCGGTTAATTCCGACTTGTAATTATTGGAAGAACCACTGACTCGACACGCGGAGCACAATATATATATATAAACGAACGGCAAATGTAATTATTGGTTTGCTGTCAACCGTATCTCTCCAATGAAGCTTATCTCGGATCGAATTAAAACGGTCTGGTTACCACTATCGAAACGCGATCGCGATATTTATGAAACGATTCCCAATGACATGGTCGATCCGCCAAAATCCTGGCTGCGCTGGGGTCGGATTCGAATCACGATCGAGATGTTGGAATCGATAAGACTAAGCGTAATGAAGCTCACTTTCAATTGCTCGACCGTGACTCGCGATTCAATTTACTTTATCGCCGCGTACCAGGTGTGACAGATTGTTCAGAGACAAAACGGAGGGGGGATCGGAAACGAGCGATTAAACGCGTAAAACATTAACTAACCGCGTAAGTAAAGAGCGAAGAAGGCAATAAAAGTCGTTTTGTCATCACTCACCGCTTTCGCTAACTCGTAATCTCCCTTCCTGAGCAGCTCCATCAGCCTCTGCCGCTCCATCTCCTCTTTCGTCACGTACACCTTGCTCTCCTTATACCTCGCGTTCTGCACGTTCTCGTAATTGTCGCACAAAACGTTGTGGTACCCCATCGCTCTCTGCTGACCGACATGCTCGATGATCTTTCCAAACGTGTCACTACAACCACCACCACCACCACTACCACCACCACCACCATCACCACCATTACCACCAACAACAACAACCACGTGCTCCACCGAATCCTTGGGCAAATCTTGCTCGAACTGAAGATTCTTCACCAACACTTCGTTCACCACAGACCCGCGCTCCTCCATTTCCCTCGAGCTCGCCCTCTCCTTCTCGCTCTCCCATCTATCGACCTTCTGGCAACCGACCTCCTTGGCATCCTCCTTTTGAAATCTTGCCTCCATTGTTCGATGATCGGACATCTCGTTCGATCGAAGACACGCGTCTTCGACCTTGAACTTTGCCGCCTGCCTTTCACTCTCAAGCTCGTCCACGGGGATAGTGGCGGTCGATAGATTGCTATTCTCCCGCGTGTGACACGGTTCGCTTCTGT
>NW_006264072.1:0-217 GCF_000469605.1 Apis dorsata
TATTTTTATTATCTTTATTATAAAAAAGTTTATTTATATATATTAAATATTAAAAGTTATATATATATTATAAGTTTATATGATTATTAGAACATAAAATATTCCAAAATAAAATCCAAATAGGAAACATTATAGAAACTGTTACATTATACAACCAATTTCCATAAATCATTGAATCCATAATACTAAATACAAATGCTTGTTTTATAGCACGATG
>NW_006264073.1:0-248 GCF_000469605.1 Apis dorsata
CTTCGTACGCCGACGACGTTTCCCGACGTTTTCCACGGTTACGTGGCCGCGCCACCGTGATTACGGGACGCAGCCGGGCAAAGTTTTCCATGGAAAAGTCTCGTCGATGCGATCGGAAGTGGCGACAGTTCGCTACAGGCCTCCGTTTTAAACCGAGATCGCGCATCTCGCGTCCATCCATTTCCACGATCGCTCGATCGCACCGTTGCTCTTTTCCGAGAGAGAGAGAGAGAGAGAGAGAGACGTTC
>NW_006264073.1:497-713 GCF_000469605.1 Apis dorsata
GAACTGGAAGAAGTCGGAAAGGATAACGGGGAGAGGGGGAACGGGGAGGACGGAGGAGGAGGGAGAGGAAGAGGAAGACGGGGGAAAGTAAAAGAAGAAGGAGGAGGAGGAGGAGGAAGAATGGAAAGACAAATCTTGGCGCGGGTTCGGTCCGTGACTTTCTTCATCCTTCGTGCCCAAGCTTCGGCTGTTTTCATGGCCGTCATTTAGTAGGTT
>NW_006264073.1:2313-3822 GCF_000469605.1 Apis dorsata
GCGTATCTCCGCGTTTCTCCTTCTTCACCCCCTTCGCCTCCTCCGCCTTCCTCCCTTTACGCCACGTTGCTCGTCGTATTCGTCGTTCCCCTTTGACGATGATCGGGACGATCAGCCGCGCGGACGGACGACAGCGATGACAGAATCACGGAGGCGAGAGGAGAGGAAGGAGAGGAGCGTGCGCGCGCGTGGTCGTTGAAAGCTCGGAGGCCTAAATTTAGGCGTCCGCCGGAAGTACGCGTACCGGAGGAGGTTCCGTGCACCGGGCCCGATCGCGGGGAGCGATAGAGGGTACGCGGGGACGCGGAGCTCTGGTGGGGGAGGGATTCTCTCTTTCTCTCTCTCTCTCTGTCTCTCCTTCTCCCTTGCTCGAGTTCCCTCGGTCTCTCGATCACCGTCTTGCTCTTCTCTCTCTCTCTCTCTCTCTCGACACGGCCGACTAGTCTGCCGTGAATGGTAGTGCATGTTCTTTCAACTCGACTTCAGTCGTGACATTGAGTTCCCTTATGTGGATATAGACGTTACGTAATTCTGGCAACTTTGCGCGCCACTTTCCTCTTCTCCATGCTTCGCGAAAATTTGTCGTTTTCTCGTCCTTTTTACGTTTTACGTCCCTTCGATCGTAGCGGAAAAGCCAACGACGATGCGAGTGATTCGAGAAATCTGAAACGACTGGACGAGATTCGATCCCCCTCCCCCTCTCCCCCAGCGATCGAGAGAGAGGAGCGGACGGAGAGAATTTATCGCGATTCGAATTGGACTACTCTCGTTGAAATAGACGTTCGATTCTTCCTCGTTCTTCGATTCGCGTTTCATTTCGTTTCATTACGCAACAATGCGTCCGCTCGAGATCGTTCGAAAATCCCAACATCCAAGGTATATGTTGTTCCGTTTCCGTTTCTTCTCTTAATCTTGCCACCTTGCCATCTCCTCATCGACATCGCTCCATCGCGTTGACGAAGAATTCGCCTCCGATCTCTTTGCGACTTAATTTCCCGGCACGTTCCTTCAGCTAGAGAGAAAGAGAGAGAGAGAGAGTTATCGAGCATCGAGAGTTATCTCCAACGTTGCCTCGCTCTCGCTTTTCGCTCTCGAGCGGATTGGAGGGCAGTGGGGCGCGGCGATAAATTTAAACTCTCCGCCAAGTCGAATATTTTTCCCGCGATCTCGATCCGATTAAGATAGCATATCGAACAGAATGGCCGGAATCTTGGACGAAAAGTCGTTAAAATATAAGTAAAATGGAAAACGCGACCACGCTTCGAGCGGCAAAGGTGCACGCGTCTTAGAGGACAGCTCCTCCTCTCCATCGTATTGGCGCGTAACTCGTATACGTCGGACGTAAAAATTAGCTAAAAGATAGAGGAGAGGATTCGGCGTGGCAGCAGTTGTCTCAGATTCAAACTTTGTCTTCCGTCATTCCATTTATGGAAAAATATGGAGAGAGATGATGTAGCCGGAAAACTTTCCCCTTTCATCTTTCTCTCTCTCTCTCTCTCTCTCTCTCTC
>NW_006264073.1:3827-4680 GCF_000469605.1 Apis dorsata
CTTCGACGTTCAATTATCCGACTCTTCTCCCGAGTACGCTAAGCGTTACGAGCACGGTGGTGGTTGGCTTTTCAACCCCAATCCCTCCTCCCTCCTCGACGAGTTTCGCGCTGTAGAAATTTTTCTACGCGCTCGTTCTCGCGCGTTCCGTCCCTCTTCCCTCTTTCCTTCTCTCCTCCTTTCCTTCGTTGTTGCGGGGATCGGCGTTCGGTCAGCGTTCGGTCAGCGTTGGGGGGAGAAACAACGAGGAGGAGGATATGAGGAAGGGCCGAAAGAGCCCGCGCGCGATGGAAGCTCGAGGGAGAGGGCGAGGAAAGGGCGAGAGCGAAGANCGATTCTCCTCCGGTCCCTTCGTTTCCGTTCTTTTTTTCCTTTCCCTCCCTCCTCTCCCTTTTTTTCGTCTCCTCGGGGCCTAATTCGCCCGCAACTGTACGCGTCTCCTCGCGACTTGATTTCGATTCCGTTCGAGACGAAATTCGACGAAGGACGAGGAGAATTATTCGAATTATTCGAATCACTCGGGAACGATCGTTTTTTTTTTTTCGATCTCGAAACGAGGCGCAGGAAAGGGAACGAACGCGCGCTCTCTTCCTCATATCCCACCACTCTCTCCTCGTCGCCGTCGCCGTCCCCTTTGCTTCGCAACCAGCCCCGACGTTTGCCACTGGGTCTCTGCTTCCTGACGTGGTTCCTCTCCGCCTAGTTTCCGTCCGCGTCCTGTTTCTTCGCGCTTCCATACACACGTTTGCGCACGCTTTCTCCTCCGCTCGTCTTCCTCGCCACCCTTCTTCTTCCCTCAAACGTTTTTTTCCTTTAGCGGCTCACCGCGATTTAGCTCACCCCCTACTTATCT
>NW_006264073.1:4753-7467 GCF_000469605.1 Apis dorsata
GTTTCTCTTCATGCGTGCCGTCCGCATCGGGGGTGGGATACGTGTGTACACGCGTGCACCAGCGTTGGAGACGTTAATTTTCCGGCAAATTATTTCCCCGAGAAAAGCCGTCCCCTTCCCTCTCCTTCCCAGAGAAGAGAACTTGCCAGACAATTGGACGAAGCGAGACGAAACTCGACGGAACCTCGGCATTCAAACGGCATTCCGTGACCTACATTCGTCCAACAAACCCGCTTTGCCCCGCGAGATATCGAACCGATCACGGTCGCGATCCGATTCCATCTCACGAAAAAGGAAAGAAAGAAAGAAAGAAAGAAAGAAAGAAAAAGGGCCTTAAAAATTTACCAACCCTCGCCATGAAACACGGCGTGTCACGTGTTTACGTGATCGAGAATGAATAATCGTTTCGTTTTTCCCGTTGAAAAACGAGAGAAAGAATCGAATGCCGAAAAAAGAGAAAAAAGAAGAAGAAAAAGAATCCCGATAATCTAATTCCATTTATCGGCAGAGTTGGAGCCACGAGGTGGAACAAAAAGCGATTGGTATGTGGGCGATTGACGGAGAGAGAAGGAGAGAGAAAGGGAAGAAGAGGAAGAGAAAGAGAGAGAGAGAGAGGCGGAAGGAAGAAGCGGAGAAAGAGAATCGTATCCGTGGATGAAGCAGCGTAGAAGCCGGAAGTCAGTTTCTCGGTAGACAGCTTCGGCTTCGTTTTAAACAGAGAGTGGTGGTGCAACGTGCACGGGGGCCGGTGGAGACGTGCCGATCAGAGCTGTCAGGTTATTGTCTCGGGTTTTAATGGAACATCACGAGGCGCGAAATACCACGGTGTTGAACTGAATTAAACGTCGCTGCGGTTTGCATTGAGGACCTCGGCATCGTCGCCGCCGCCGCCGTCGTCGTCGTCGTCGTCGTCGTCGTCGTTTGGCGGCGGCGGTGGCGGCGTCGTTGAGGCCGATGCATAATGGAGGTAGGCTATTGGGTAGGTAGGTGGTGCTTCAATTCCGGGAGAAGAGAGGTTGACGGAGAAAGAGAGAAACGGCGTGACCGAGAGAAGCGGGCTCCGTGAGACGGAGAGGGTTGGAAAAGCGAGGGGAGGGGGAGAGACAGAAGAAATCGGGATCTCGATGGAAAACGGGGACGAGAGAGACAAGAGGGAAACGGAAGAGAGTTGGTGGGTGGAGGGGGGAGGAACTGCGTTGAATAATTGAGAAGCGAGCAATTTAGGGATGGCGAGTCTCTCTATTACCGTCAACCCTTCTTTCGGGAACGGACTTTCGCGATCCCCTCCTTGCCTCCAACGGTGACCTTGTCACCGAAAACAAGCGGGATCTAGACAAGTAGTAGACGATGATCGAAGTTTGTTGATCGCAGTTAAGAGAATCTTTGGTTAATCGACTCGTTTGTTGTGTAGAAAATTGACGAGTTCAAGCGTACGACGTAACTCGTCCGTTTCGATTGCTATTCGAAAGCAGTAAGGCTTTATCGGCGAGTATAATTGCATAAAGTAATTTTGCATTTCGTTGAGAGTTGATTTCGAATTTTAAAATGAATTTGCGGTCTATTGCATCCAATAGGAAGATTTTTCTCGTTCGAATCTATCTAGGCCAATGTCTACTGTTCATGGAAGTGGAAGGAGTGTGATTAGTTAATTTGAAAGGAAATTTGGCTTATATTTGTTCTATCATTTGTCACACGTATTAATCCAAAACGTGGGTCTCCTCGTGTCTCTAAACCTCGATGCATCAGCGCAGGCAGAGAATCCAGAGAATCGTAACGATATCGATATGATATGACAAATTTTTCATCTCTCGCAATATACGTTCAGATCAATTATTGATTTAACGATAGTTTAATTTATAAATTTTGTATTCGAGTAGTTTCCAGTCTTTGACGATTATGAAGATAATTTTTACGATTTGATGAATATTCAAATAAATAACTCTTCTAATAATAGTATATGGTGTAAAGATTGTCAACGAAGCGTCCAAAGTGAAGGTCGATCCTTCCCAGCAGAAAGACCACTCTTGCGAGACTTCTTTCCACCAGCGAACAGCGATCAAAAGTAATTGCTTTCTTTTTATTCGAAATTATCCGACTTGTACACGATGTTATCCTATCTCTGTAAGAAAGTGCACTCGTCACACGCGAAAATTTTAATCTTATTCCTATTCTATTCCAGCGACGATTAAGTTTAAGAATTTCGTTCGAACGAAAATGGAAATTAAACGAACGAACGTGGAAATGGCTCGCCATGGGCGAATAAGGAAAGAAAGAAAAAACCGCGGTCGTAAAAACGCGTATGTAGGTTGAAGACCGGGAAATGCATCGCGCCGTGGATGAACCGCGACGCCTCCCGTGTCGTTTCCGACCTCCTACGAGACAAGATGTAACGTAAAATGATGTTACGGCTTCCGCGCCCTATTGAAAAGGAAGCGCGAATTCCATTTGTCGCCACCGCCGTGAATAAAGACGTGGGCGAACCAGGAGGAGGAATCGCTCGCACATCGATTCTTCCTCCCTTCATATTTACGAATATCGATTCTTCGTAATTTTACCGAACGAATTTTGAAATTCGCTACTCGATCCTCTCAATTTTCTCTGGAATTCGGGCGAGTTTCCCTTGACGAACGAGTGAGAAAAAGAAAGAGAAAAAGATTCGGAATCGATGATGAAAAAAGAAAGATTAAAAAAAAAAAAAAAACGAAGAAAAGGGG
>NW_006264073.1:8579-10857 GCF_000469605.1 Apis dorsata
CCCTCGTCCTTCTTTCACGCGACACGGCCACCATCTGGCCCTCTCTCTTCTTCCTGCTGGGAATATCCTGCTTCCTCGTCGCACGAGCGACGATCTTCTATTGGCGGCGTTACTCTGTTACGCACGGTGCGGCAGGGACGATGATGATCGAACGCGAGACAGAGGGAGGAAGAGAGAAGGAGCGAGAGGAGCGTGTGTGGCGGAAGGGGCTACGGGGGAGGGGAGGGAGCGGGGGGAGGATAAAGAGAAAGAACGTGTGTACGCGCGGTGTGTGTATACGCGCGTGATCGGAAGAGGACAGGCGGAGGGATAAGAAAGAGGAGCCATCCGGAGGAGGAGGAGGAGGAGGAGGAGGAGAAGAAGAAGAAGAAGGAGAAAGAGAAGGAGAAGAAAAAGGAGTAGAAAAGAAGAAGGTAACGCGCATATACGTATGCGTGCGGAGCATGTGTTACGTGAGAGGCCCGCTTACGTCGGTGGAAAAATTACACACTCCCGTCGTGGATTGCCCTCGATTCGATGCCGATTCGATCGCTCCCGCTTTCGATTCGTCTTGGTCGTTATCCGAGGAAGAAGATTTTATCGGATCGGAGAGGAGAGGAGGGTCCGAGAAGAGAATCGAGCTTTGAAATTTTCACACGCTTTCCCCTGGTCACGCGTGTCTCGCAACGTATACATCCAAATGGGGCTCTCTCTCTCTCTCTCTCCCCCCCTCTCCCCTTCCCACTCTTTCTGTCCGCTAGTCTCTCTCTGCCAGTGATTTTTTTTTTTCTTGGGAATTGGTCCATCCATCGAACGAATAATGAAAAGGCACGCGGTTGGACGAGGGAACCGGCATTCGTACGGATTAAAATTTAATCGGTTATGGAGATGACGGTGAAAAGTTGCCACCGCGTCCGTTTATTCGCTATTAGCGAAACATCCCCGAAATCAGATTAAATCATCCCTTCTCCCCTCTTCTTCTAGAATTAATCCGTTTTCAATTTTGGTTCGAGTTAAGAAGGAGTATTTTTTTTTTTTGCTCGAATTATTATTGGCACGGTATTCGTAAATTTTCACGAGCGCTGCGGCCCATCCCAAGGAAGACGCTTTAATCGTTAATTCCCCGGAATCCGCTTAAAACCTCGGTCGGTCGGTGGTTGGTGATGGGAAACGAGGCAAGATTACTCGTATACGAAGGAATACGTCGATTTTTAACGGGGGTGGGGGAGGAGGGGGACAGGCATCGAAAGAACGTTTCAGGATCAAGATTCCAACGTTGCGCGCCACGGAAGGAGGAGGAGGTGGAGGAGGAGGAGGGTGAAGGGTTACGCGATGATGGTATACAAACGAGACGGACGTTTCTCGAACCGGTTGACATCTGTTACGTACGTACGGTATATCTCAGTCGGCCACGGCCTTTCATTTATAACGGAGAGAGGAACAAACCGATCGCAGCGTGCACGGATGGTGGATCGCCGGCCGGTAGACGACGGTAGTGTCGCGAAGAGAGAGGCGAGACGGCGAGAGGAAACGTACGGCGAGCGAAGAAAACGTACAGCAAAACGGATCGCTCGACACTTGCGGGATAGGTCGATCCGTGAAGGTCGATCCTCTTTCGAACAAGAGTATCTTATTCTCTTATTCTCGCGTTTCGAGTATAAGTCGAGATACGAGAAACGTAGGAGAGAGAACGACGTGATGTCGATGACGAATCGGATGATCGCGAAATTGGCGAGCTATGCGCCAATTTTTTCCCTCCCTTCCTTTTTTTTTACTTCTTTTATGCGAAATTCGTCAGAGTATCGCGGTCGAATAACGAGGTCGAAATCTCGAAGAAATTTCGTTGGAACGATCGTCAAGGAAATCGTTCGATATCGTTCTTCTTCTTGGCGATGCGAAGAGAAAGGAAGAGAGAGGGAAGAAAATTAGGGGTACAATTATGGGATTCGCCTAGGATTCCGTGGATCGGTGGCCCTCGTCCTCCTCCTCCTCCTCCTCCTCCTCCTCCACCTCGTCCTTCTCCTCCCATCCCCGATATATTTGTCGAGGCCGATGGCTTTTTCCACCCTCGGCATCGAAATGTTTCTCCCCCCCTGCCCCCTTAAGCAACGGAAGCGTGGCTCCCTCCATCCCGGTGTTGGTGAAAACGTGCACGTGCTCGGTGGCTGGGAGCCAGGACTGGCAAACCTGTTCGCGGCTAGGCCTGCCACGGCAAGGGCACGTACACGCCCCCTACGCGTCGCCTGCATCTGGGGATGGCTGCCAGCCTAAAGGGTAGGTATACGCACTGGGAGTTACG
>NW_006264073.1:11463-11765 GCF_000469605.1 Apis dorsata
GGGAGGAAACTCTCTCTCTCCCCGCATCAGGGATTTGAATGCCCGAACGAATTGTGTCGATCTTTGCTTGCTCGCTCCACGAAAATGAAGCGAAAAGGAATCGGCAAAGTTTCGCCGATCCTGTCGACACACGTGCACATACACGTACACACGTGCACACAGATTATTCCACGTACTTTCTCGCCAGCCTTCCTTCGCGAACGGAACGAATTCTCTCTTTCTCTCTGTTTTCGGAGAGAAAGAAAACGAGAAAGAGAGAGAGAGAGAGAGAGATAACGTCCACGCGAACGATTCGGCTCGAC
>NW_006264073.1:14556-15088 GCF_000469605.1 Apis dorsata
TCCACTCTCCTCTCTCCTCTCCTCTCCTCTCCTCTCCTCTTCTCCTCTCGTCGTTAATCCCATTCCACGGGATATATCTCGGAGAGAATTTTACGCGTCATCCACATCTACTTTATTAGATTTTAGACGGCAAGGTGAAAGAAGAAGGAGAAGAAGAAGAAGAAGAAGAAGAAGAAGAAGAGGAGGAGAAGGAGGAGGAGGGGATTAGATTAACGAAAGTAAGGGAAAGGGTGGAGGAAGCGAGAGAGAACGGAGCGCGGAGCGACGGTGGTTGGAGAAGGAGCAGTGTACCGGCAAGCGGCAGCTGCATTCGCAGAGCCAATAACCTTGTTTCGAATCATCTTACTCACGTAACGCGATGGCTATAGCGGCGTAACGCTACAGGACGTTTTCAACCCGTCGGCGTCGTCTTCGTCGTCGATCGTTCGAGAGATCGTCCGTTTCCAATCCAGATTGTCCTGACAATTTTTTTCTTTCCTTCTGTCTAGCTTCCCTCTGCTTCTACGAGAAACAACGCCACCGTTATTCGGAA
>NW_006264073.1:16798-17616 GCF_000469605.1 Apis dorsata
TTGGGAGCGAAAGAAAAATTTCGTTGCGGACATCGATTTCTTTCGATCGCTCGAGGTCGAGCCTTGATATCCAGCGTGCGTCGTCGGTCGAAATGTTATTAAGGCGAAGCAGATAACAGGCAGGTGCGGATACGAAGCTTCGGGCGTAACAACCAAAACGCACGCGAAAGCTCTCGCGCGTGACCGAGCCATCGCGGTCGGCTGTCGAACTGTTGAATCGGGAGAAGCGGAATGACTGGATTCAAGGTAAAAAACAAGGCGCGTCTATTATTCGATCGCACGAAGGACCTAGATGCTTCTCTGAACGGAAGAGGAGTCAACCGGATTCCTTTTTCTTTTTTTTTCTTTTCTTCCTTTCTTTTTTCCCCTCTCTCTCTCTCTCTCTCTTTCTCTCTCTCTAGGTCTAGGTTGCTCTTGGACGATAGCCAGGGATCTTTGGAGCGGACGGATAATAATTTCGTAATTGTATTCCTCGCCCAATTATTAAAATCGCGTCGGTTGTTGTTCGATTAAATGGCGCGCGCGAACAGAGAGAGGGAGAGAGAGAGGGAGGAGGGACGCCGATTCTTGGAAAAGAAAAGAGGGAAAAAAGAAGGGGAGTGCGAGCGAAAGGCGTGGAAAAAACGAAATTCCAAGAAAGCTATTTTTACGCTCGGAGAACGTTCCTCCATCCCCTTGGTGCACGCAGGACGTTGTACCGCAAAGACGTTTTCACCCGTCCCGTCGCCCAAGTCCCGTGCTCGGGCATGGTCCCTTGGCGAATCGCACGATGGGGTACACGATCGCGAGAGTGAAGGAACGAGAGAGAGAGAGAGAAA
>NW_006264073.1:19053-19627 GCF_000469605.1 Apis dorsata
TCTCGACCCGCCCCCTCTCCCCCCAATTGATCGTTGTTAATTATAAAAATACCCACGATAAAATTTATTTTCCACTTGGTTCGTTGATATTCAATTTACTTGCGTCTGGCAGCAAACAAATTTTTATAAATTTACGCGGCAGAGGTATAAAAATAATATCGTTAAATCCTGTAGCTTCTCCACACGCGTGTGCACACGTATCCCACTAAAATGTACATCTACCCCGCCTACGTTTCGATTTTCACCGATCATCGTTCGGTATTCGAACTGCGATAATTCCCGTCTCGTAATGTTTCAAACCCGTCACCGATATATATATATATATATATATATTCATCGTTCGTGTTCGAATAATTTATTAGACGAGAAGATAGGGAGGAGAAGGGAGGGGCAAAAAAAGACGAGAAAAGAAAAGAGAAAGAAGCAAAAGAATACAGCGCTCCTCGAGCCATTCATCCGTCAAAAAATATTATTCGTCTTTCAACTTTCTTCTCGCGAAATAATAATTAATTTATTATATTTTTTTTTTTTTTTGAAAAGTAAACGAAGTAAAAGAACGCGCACCATTTTTCAA
>NW_006264073.1:19710-20336 GCF_000469605.1 Apis dorsata
ACGATATATGGCGTCGCGACAAACGGATAGGCTTAGCCCGTTCTCTTCCATCTTCAAAATGGCGATTAGATGGGTGGGCCTTTTGGTTGGTGGCCTTAGAGTTTTAGGCCGTCCCAAAACGTGCCGGGGATCATTGATGCTGCCTACCTTCTCCTCTCTCTCTCTCTCTCTCTCGCGCGCTCTACCTGCTTGCTCGATCTCGTCCACTCCTTTCCTCCTTCCTTACGTCCTTATATCGCGGTGACACCGTTTCTATTTCTACTTCCATTACTGTCATTCTCCTGCTCGTAACCGAGGCATCTATATTTCATGGTCGGTTGCTCGCGCTTCCGTGGCGTTGAAACACCCGTTTAGACCGGACGAATCAACCAAATCCGCTCCACCTTTTGTTCCACGATTCGGTGGACATATCGAATACGAATTCATTCTGAGATGGATTAAAGGCAAAAAAAGAAAGAAAGAAAGAAAAGAAAAAATACGATCCAACAAAAGGAAACGACAAACGACAGATTCAGACATTGGATAAACGTTTCAGGGTCGAACGAATTTAGGACGAGCGTGAAGGAGAAGGAGGAGGCGTGTGTGGGCGTTGCGTGAAACGAGAGAGAGAGAGAGAGAGAGAGAGA
>NW_006264073.1:20715-21110 GCF_000469605.1 Apis dorsata
GAACGAGATCTCGACCTACCCGAAATTCCAACCGGTTCTCTCTCCTCGTCTCCCTCCCTCTCCTCAAGGTTCGTTCGCCCCACCTGAGAAAAAGAGATTTCGAGAGGGGCACCCTTTCGAGGTTGCTCGCAAGCCTACTTCTCGTTCTCCCGCCACGAGAGAGTCGGTTTATTCTGCGGAGCGGTTATTGTGCCAGGGCCCTTGCTTTTCTTCCCCCCTTCTCCTCCTCCTCCTCTTCCTCCTTCTCCTCTTTCGTACGCGAAATCCTGCGCAACCTCTCTTCCTGCCGCTTTCGTCCCTCTGTTCCGCTTGTTTTTTCGTCATTCTTGTTCCCAGTTGTGCGCGCCTGACCGCCTCTCTCTCTCTCTCTCTCTCTCTCTCTCTCTTCCCTTTTC
>NW_006264073.1:21133-22182 GCF_000469605.1 Apis dorsata
GTGTTCGTAGTGGCAGTGGCAGTGCACCAGGTAGTCGCGGTGCACGCACTACCGCGACCAACGTACTACGCGTACTCGTTCTTTCAACGTTGAGAAAAAGTGGTTTCGATTCGACGTAGTATACGGTACGGCGCGGCACCGGCTTCGACCAGTTTCGCGAATAAAGAGAGAGAGAGAGAGAATCGACGATTTTTCGCTTCGACGAAAATGAAAAATCAAGGAGGAAAGGAGGAAATCTAATAATACTTGTCTAATAATAATAATAATAATAATAATAATAATAACAACAACAACAACAACAACAAGAATAACAATAATTTTCGATTTTCGATTTTCCCGCGTAACGTACCCCGTGTACCTTGTAAATAATCCCTCCTCGTATCCGATCTCGATAATTAGGATATTTCCGTGTGTGTACGCGAAATTAATTTCGCCGCGTTTCGAATTCGTCGCGTGGTGGCCGCGCACAATTTTCCTGAGCAAATAATCAACCTCGTGGAAAACTGGCGAGGATACGTGGGCGAGAGGGAAGGGGAGGGGGCGAGGAGGATCCGAATGCTTCGCGTCCGAGTAAACGGCGATTTTACGATCGGGGGCGAGGAGGGAGGGGGAGATGATGATGATCGGGAGAAATGGCGCGTCAAAAGCGATCACTCTCTCTCTCTCTCTCTCTCTCGGAATTCGGTTGGAGCGCAAGGTTGGAGAGCGCGATTTTTTTTCCCTTTTTTTTCGGCGAGAGAGAGAGAGAGAGAGAGAGAGAGAGAGGGTGACGAGAGGCGAGCGCGCGATGACGGAACGGTTGATTAAAAGATCGTATTATTTCGACGCGAACATTTTAATATCGGGTGAAATATCGCGTTACCGGCCCGTGATTACAACGCGACGCAGCGATATCAATAACGGTTTCATTTTGATAACGTAATATTCCTACGCGGAAAACGCGAAAACCTGGCCGACGGATTTTGCAAATGGTCTTTAAATAAATATCATTAAATTTCACGTTCGATCAAGTCCGAAGGTTAATTACGGTCTCGTTTATAACACGGGGG
>NW_006264073.1:22245-22854 GCF_000469605.1 Apis dorsata
TGTCTCTTAAAACTAATCGCCGATAATCGATCTCTCCTCGTCAACCGGGGAGGAGAAGGAGAGGGAAGAGGAACGTATATACCTTTCTTTTTCTTCTCCTCTTCCTCCTCCTTCTCCTTCTCTTTCTTTTTCTTCTATCTCTTTCGAGGAATTCGAGCGATCGATTACGCGCGTTTTTTTATTCGTGTAGCGCGGCTAGATATCTAGATCTTTCCTCGAAGAAATCTTCGTGGCCTCGATTCGATCGGTACAAAGGGGACAAAGGAGACGAGAAGGAGAGAGGAAGGAGAAAGGAAAGAGAAAGACAGACAGAAAGAGTGTCGAACGAACGAACGAACGAACGAACGAACGAACGAAGGAACGATTTAGAATGGCGCGCGGATAGGATCGTGCCACCGTGTATAAGCGCGATGTCGTGAACGCGTATGCGTGCGCGTCTCTACTTTACGTTTCACCGCGGCACCCCCTAACCGTGGCTTATGGTCGTCAAAGGGATGCACGCGTGGCCTATGTGCATAATACCGTGCATCGATATAGAGGCGGAGGTTGTGCGAGGCAGAGGCCTGCCGGCATGTGCATATGCATGCATACGCGCGTGGCGCGCGCGCG
>NW_006264073.1:24375-25893 GCF_000469605.1 Apis dorsata
CCGCGGAGAAATTATCGATGCTTTTCCAATCGCATCGCATCGGTCGAACTTGAGCCAGCTGTTCGGTCGACTCGTTCCCAAGTTTCCTAAAAGTTCCTCTCTCCCTCTGTCTCTCTATAATCTATACGATCCTTTCGACCAAGTTCGTTGCAAGCGAGGAAAGGAGAAAATTTTCGATCCCCCTCCTCCCGTCTCGATACCGTGGCGGTCGAATCGCGTTGAAAAGCCGCGAAACCTGCGTTTAAAAAAGATGAATCAGATAGAAGCACGCTTTTCCAAGACGGTCGGTGAAACGTTCGGAATGGAAGAGGGGCGGTGGCCATGACACCTCGGGACAGCTGTCCGGTTCCCTCGTTCGTCGAAGGGGAAGGCGTCTGGGGCATCCTCGAGCGGCGTCACCGGTACACAACCGCTATCACCACCGCGTCTCTCTGTCTCTCTCTCTCTCTCTCTCTGCTCGGCATCGCCACTGTCCGACCACCACCACCACCACCACCACCGCCGCCACTATCGCCTCCTCCCCCCGTTCTATAACACTTGGACCGGTCGATACCATCTTAAATGCAATTCGCTCGCTCCGTAACAGCTAATTTTAAGCAGCTTATTTATGCCGCTGTTTATTCATTCATGCCGATACCGTGGGCCGAGCGGGGCTATACGGCCGCTGCTCGTTTCGTGCCGCTTTTCCATTCGTCCTTCCTTCCTTCCTTCCTTCCTTCCTTCTTTCCCTCCCTCTCTCCTCCTCGGCTGCCCCGTTTTTCGAAGCCCCACTCGGTAAAGAGGGTGTTCGTTGGCAGCCCTTTTGCACGCACCGCGTTGCCCGAGAGGAAAAACCCTCTCGATATAATACGCGGGACTAATTAAAAGGTCGATCGAAGAGAGAGAGTAGAATCGAAATAGAAGAGGGCCGATTCGAAAAAAAGGAAAGGAGATTCGCACCGTTTCTGTTACAATATCATCATCATCATCATCATAATCATTATCATCGTCGTTATAATCATGATCCTCGGGGGAAGATGGATGAGACGGCGACGAGAAGCGATGACCGGACGGCGAGGAGAAGTCGACGCTCGTCCTTAGAACAGGCTCGTAAACCGGCGATCGTTGCGCAACGCGGTTACGCGCTTACGAGGCGGCGCGGCGGGTCGCGCGTCATCGAGGATAGCTCTCTCTGCTCGGAAGAGCAGGGGAAGGAGGGGAAGGAAGCGCGGGTGGTCGAGAGAGAGAGAGAGGGGGAGAGAGATTCAGTTATAATCGGGGAGACTGAAAGTCGCCGAATAAACGGTTCGGTTAACGGGATTATTCCCGGGATCGTATTCGCGCGCCGCTACACGAGAGTTACATTAACCCGAGTGGCCGAGCCTACCGATAGTGGACAACAACCGTGGAACCGGTGTACGTCCGTTCTTTATCCTTACCCTGATATCGTCCGAAAGATAGAGAGAGAGAGGGAGAGAGAGAGAAAATAGGAAAGAAAGCGAAAAGGAAAAAGAAGAAGCGTCGCGAAACGCGAGGGCG
>NW_006264073.1:26801-27027 GCF_000469605.1 Apis dorsata
CGCTTCGAAAGCGCGGTGGCTCCAAGCGACCCCGAATCCCGAGCATCTGAGCGCAGCGAGAAAATTCGAGAATGAATTCGGAGGGGAATCTTTATTACGATCGGTTTCAATTAAACTCGCGCTCTGTCGTCCGTCTTGCTTGCGTTATTCCAAATTTACGGACGTTTTTTCTTACGGACGCTTGTTTTGGACGCGGTAGCTTCGAATGCCTATCGCGAGCGATGGC
>NW_006264074.1:0-2175 GCF_000469605.1 Apis dorsata
TATATATATATATATATGATTTGCAATTAAATAATAAATATTGGTATTACAAAAAAAAATTACTTTTTGAAACTTACGTTGATTAGATATTTTTTTACTCTTCTCGATAAGTATTATAAGTTTTATAGGTATCGGCTCTCTTTTTTTTTATTACCCTGTATTGCATCCTGCCTAACCATCATTTCGAATCATAAAAAACGGAAACTATCAATCTACAATTTCTCAGAAACATACAACCAACGTATCTCGTTACACCGCATTACTTTATTACATCTGAAGGGAACACATCCGTACATCTATATACCCAAAAGTAATAATTCACGGTAAATCAAACAAACTTTTAAATTCCCGTTTTTCCACCAGTCTAACAACACGTAACATTTGGCCGTATGATCACTTGGCCGCATGAGCGTGCAGAATTCCCGACGATTGGTTTTCGGCGACGAGGAAGGACGGTGTAGCGCGAGGACAAGCGGGTAAGGTAAGTAGCAACGGTGCACTCTCTTAGCTCGTTAAAAGGAACCGCCGTGGCGGCGCAATATCTCATTACATTTTTACCACGCCGCGTAATAGCCTCTCGATTTACACTCCCGGTACCGAGGTGTACTCTTGTTGCCGCCCGTTAGGTGGCAACCAATCGAGCAACCGATGAACGAAGGTAAACCTTTCGTCCGAAGCGAAGCGCTAACCAGTAACCAGTCACTTCCACAGTAATTACGGGGCTGGCTCGCGTTCGCGTTTTATAGGCGAACCCTGGGCGACCGAGACGAGACCAGACGAGACGACTTACTTCACTCGATTATTGCATTACCCATGCATAGCCTTAGTCAATACTAATCCCTCAAGCTTTCTCTCTCTCTCTCTTTCTTTTCCTCTGTGCTTACGTTACGTCTTTCCTTGTCCGTGCTCTTATTACTATTTCCTTTAGCCGTTTCACAGTATTGTCGGTCGTATTTGTGAATGTTATTTTTTTGTTGTTGAGGCGGATAGTTTAGGACGACAATTGTTTTTTTTGACGATGATTGAAAAAATTTGTTTTACGTAGGAAAGTATAGTGAGGGGAAAAAGTTGAAGAAATTATAATTATTATAACTAAATAAGTGTATTACATATAATAATTGAAGATATATGTAATTTTTTAATATTATATTAATATTAATATATTATAACATATTGTATAGAATAGAACAATGATTGATTTTTGAAATAAAGAAGAATTAATTTTTATAAATATAAATTAAATATAATTAGAATTTTGGTTGTTTATTATCATAATTAATATAATATTATAATTTCTTATTTTAATCTATATTTTCAGTTATTGTTTTAAATAAATAAATAATAAATAAATAAAGTTTTCTCTAAAATCTAAAAAGTTTTTTTAATTTTTAATAATAGAATCTTTAATATTAAAAGACCTATTCGAACATTATATTTTGTTATTTTTTATTTTAATACGGATTTAAATAATTTTAATACGAATTTAAATAAATTTCATAATGAACAAGAAGATTGCGATGAAAATAATGATAAAAATATAATTTCATTTTGATCTATGACATTGAGACAAAAAGAATTAATATGATTATTAAAAAATAAATAGAATATAATCAATATTCAATATTTTAAAAAGTTTATATGATATGCAGCAAGAAAGATATGGAATTCATAAATAAAAAAATATTTCATTTATCATATTATATCTTATAATTATTTTTATATTATTTTTTTTAAATATAATAATAGTATATAATAGTAGTATATAATAATAATAGTTATAAAAATATATTATAAGTATTTTATTATGCGAAAATAGATCTTTTAATTAGAATCATATCTTTTTATTATTTTGAATACTAAAAGATTTTGAAATCTACAATATTTAAAAAAACAAATGAAAAAACATATGAAGAATATTTTTTTATATAATTTTTATCAAATCAAAAATGCTTTTGATCAATTATTATATTATATAGAATAGAAGAGATATGATAAGTATTATTCAATATTTTTAGTATTATTACACTAAATATAGTGTAAAAAATAATATTCAATATTTATTACAATTATTTTAATATTAATGAAATATTTATTCTTATATATGAAATATCATTCCTATAATAGAAAAATGTTCATTTTTATATTATAATATAATATTATATTATATATATATAT
>NW_006264074.1:2440-11868 GCF_000469605.1 Apis dorsata
ATAATAAACTTCTATTATTCGAATTAATAGGGAGATAAAATCCTTTTTTTGGATATTAGAATACAAAATGCCTTATAAATAATTTTCAATTTCATCCTTCTATTTTTTTAATGCCGATGATTATGGATTTCCCAATATTATATAGATATTTTTGCATATTTTATACCATTCTCAGCGCTTTCTAATTTCTTAAGTAATTTCCAATTTCGTGTCAATAGTTAACATTAAACACGTTTACGTTTCGATTTTATTGTATATACCATGTGAACATGTCCAACATCAATTTTAAATTAAATTTGCGTCTCTTTAATGTTAAAATTAAAAAGCGCCAGTTTATCATTATTGAGAATAGATAGTGCATAGTTTAGATAATAGAATGTTTGATTACTGGAACATTCGAATATTATCGATAATAAAAATTCGAATAGCGGATGTTATACTAATTAATAATACTATTTCAATTTATTTTTATCTCATTGGAATTCAGCACGAAAATTTTTTTTTATAAAAATTCCACAGTTTATATCATAAATAGAAAAAGTTCCATATTTCAAATCTTCAATTTTTTTTTATATAGAGGACGCGCGCGTTAAAAGCAAATATATATAAAACCATCGCGCACTTAGCATATTTCCACGATGCGCAACGTCACGCAATCCCCGATAATACTAAATACCACCGGCTATACGTTCTGCTCTGTAAAGTAGCCGGTTCGCGTGTGCCTGAAAGACGGATTTACTCGGCGCGGGGATCAGAGGTAATTCGTTATCCCGAGGGTAGATACGCTTAACACGGCCGACAAAAAGGTACACGCCGGAATATCCAAGAGGTGGCGAACCGTGCAGCTGGCAGGAGGAGAAAGAAACGAGTTTGCGATCTGTCAGCCAGAATGTCCACCGCTAATTAAGAAATCGAAGTTCTTCGACTGTACGAGGTGGAGAATAGTGGGATATATAAGTAGATACATGGAGGAAAAAGGAATTGTTGTGAAAAAGGGATAGGAAGTGAATTAAAAAGGGGACAAGAAAGGAAATAAAATGAGAGGTAAAGAGGAAGAAATCGGAAGGGTGAATAACGAGGATTGTTGAGAGGTTCGATCAGGGACGTTGGGTCGATCACTGGTTAATTAGTTTCAGTATAGGGGGAAAAATTGTGGATTAGGAAACGAAACGAAATTTTTTTTTCAAGGAACAAGAAGAAGGAACAAAATGCTATTTTTCTTGTTATTTATAATTTCTAATAACGAATAAAAATTATCTTTTGTAGTAATATTTAGACTAAAATTTGAATTTGAATAAATTTTTATAATTTAAAAATAATTATTTTTATTGGTTTTATAAATTTTTATTCAATAATTTACAATTTATTTTTATTTTCATCAAATAATATTTTTTATTATATTGAATTAAATTTGAAACAAAAAGAAATATTATCATTTTGTTAGAATTTCTAATTTAAAATTGAAGATTGTTCTTTGTTCATTTTTAAATACTAATAATTTTACTATGCAAACTTAAGAAAATATTATAATTGAAAATAAAAAAAAGAATGAGATCATTCTGTCTTTGTTACACCGCTGTTGTAGTCTGTTTCTATCTATATAAATTTAGCAAATTCAGTTTAAATATTGTTAAGTTTGAAATATATATTATGTTTACGTTAAATGAAGCGAATAAACAGAAACAGAATGAACGATATGACAGTGTGATAAAGATAGAGTAGTCTCACTCTATTTATGTTTAACTTTATCTAATGTGAACTTCAATTTATTATATTTATTTATAATTTAATAAATAAACCTCAATCGATATTTTTATGTTTGTTTTAACTTACTTAGAATCAATTCTTTATAAATATAATAACAGTTTGTATATAATAGATGTACAATTTAATCTGATATTTGAAGATCGAAGATTTCACCTTTAATTTGAGTGTCATAATTTAAGCAATTTTTAAAAATTCTTTTGCAAAATACTTGCAGGACCTGTTTCCTTTTTCCACTTCATTTTATTTCTTTTTCCACCTTTTACCATCCACGGGATCGAATTTACTGTCATAGGTGCGCCGATACTTTCGCGCTAATTACCGCGAGAAATGCTGCTTTATGACCGTGCTTTATAGGCGATGATTTTTAACGGGGAAATATAAATGGCCACTTGCTTTGCATTCTTTTGTTTTCTTACCGCCTTTTGATGATTCTTTGGATTTACGCTTTTAACGGTACCGGAAGCGATGCTCTGTTAATTTTCTTTTCCCGTAAGCTATCGTTTTGAAAATATTTTTATTATCGTGATTCAATTTTATTATTCGAACAAATTTTCACGTTTTATTTTCTTAATTATTTCCTACTGAAATGAGATTATATACCGATTATACAAAATATATCTGTATCGTTTATACTTTTTTATATGTGAAATTTGAATAGAAAATCGACTTACGAATATGCAAAATTATTAAAAAGTAACATTGAAATTCAATACAAATTAAATACAAAAATTTAATTAAGAAGAAAATTTTAATATATAATAAATATTATAAATAAACTTTTTCATTTTTGTCATTCAAATTATTTAAATAGATGACAAGAATAAAGAATTATATAATTTATTTGAGATTCAATATTTACTACGATCTTAAATAAAAATTTTTGTAAACTCCATGGAAAATATTGTATAAAAATCATAAATACATAATGTTACATATTATGCTATATAGAAAAGACTAAGAAAAATTGATATATTTTTGAAAAATAAATAAAAAAAATTGTATAAAAGAAACTAAATAATATTTTAATGATTTTTATTTATATTCAATATTTTATTCATTAATAAAAACAAATATAAATTTTTTAAATATATAATAATAAAAAATATATTTTTTATTTAATGTTATTTTATAAATAATGAAAAATATTTTAAAATCTCTCAATTTTTAGGAAAGTTGATGCATAATTGTAAAAATAAAATAACTTATTTTACATATTTCATAATGAAACATTTTTATTCGAATGCTTACAGTACATTGTGTGTGATATCATTTGGAAATCTATTTGATATTAAATCTAATGCTCATTTGATTTCCAGTTTAACCCCTATTTGATCTTGTTCATTCGTTAATAATTAAATACCATTAAAAAAAATTTCTCTATAGATAAGGAAATATTTTTCAGTTTTCTTATAACGCGAATGGGTTAAATCTTCCTCAGTTAAGTAATGTTCTATATTTGCGGACAAACGAACAAGACTGATATGAACGTCATATAAAAAATTACAAAAAATCTTCTTAATATATATATAATAAATTGTGTCTTCATATTTATTTATACTATGTATACAATACTAATGTTATTCTCAAAATTCATAATATTAACATATATATATAACATAACAAAAACAATAATTAAAGTTTGCTAAAGTTAATAAATATTTTGCAAGTAATTTTTCTTTTTCGTTTATAAATATTTGTAATATAATGAAATTTGAATAAAAAAATATTTTTGTTATTTTTGTATTTAATTATGTATCTAGATAATGTTATTTTATCGATTTTACTTTTTAATCATTATTCTTATTGGTTTATTTTCATTAATAACTTCCAATACAGCATTTTTAGTATATCATTAAATGAATTTATTTGATAATCCATTTAAACTTCCATTAGACTTCTATTTAAATGACATTTATTAAAATATACAATTTTCTATCATAATTTCTTTCCTGGAGAATATCTATTACAAATTACGTAAAGTTAAATTATTTTAGAAAGATATAATTCATCAATATATCAAATTTCTCTTGATTGTATATCTTACACCTTCCTAAAGGTAAAATTAATAATAAATTACAAATAATAATAAACAATAATAAAACAATAACTTTGACAATTTTTAATCTTAAACTATAACGGGACGTATTGGCATGTATGTGTAATATTGAATATTTTTATATAAAATTAATGATAGTTCATAAAAATCAATATACAGTAATAAAAATTTTATATAAATAAAATAAAAACGAAAATATATTTTCTTTAATAAGTTTTAAGTTAATAAATTTGTTTAAAATAATCTAATAGTATAATGTGATCTGCACAGAGCATTCTATACTGAAGCGCACTTCTCTTTTATATTTAAATGAGAAATATAAAAATATATCAAATCTCCTACGTATCAATTCTCTCCAATCTCCCTTACAATGTTATATTTAATAGATCTTTAAATATCTAATAAATTTTAAATATGAAAAAAAGGAAAAGAATATAAAAAATATTTTATTTAAAAAAAAATACAAGTTTGAATCCGTAGCTGATTATAAATTGTCCTAAGGAAAATCGCGTTTTAATAATTTTTAGTAGTACAATTCTTATCATAAAATGATAGTAATATTTAACCAGTTTGATCCACCTATTTGATTTTGTTCATTCATTAATAATTAAATATCATTAAAAAAAACTTCTCTATAGATAAGGAAATATTTTTCAGTTTTCTTATAACGCGAATGGATTAAATCTTCCTCAGTTTAAGTTTCGCGTTAAGTTATAAACGATGCGTTAATTACACATTACCAACGTGTTCTATATTTGCGGATAAGCGAACAAGACTGATTCGAGGGATTGCAATAATAATTATTTTCACGAGAGAATCTTTATTTAGCTCACGATAGTTGATGGTGAGATTCATAGTAAAAATTAAACGATATGAGATAATATGCGTTTGCGGATAGTTAATTGCACTAATCTATCGATTTATTCCAGTGTTTTTCAATTTTTTTTTAAACACGATTTCTATTTTATAATAAATACATAACTTGCGACTATTTTTGTTTTTTCATAGTTAAATAAAAATACATTTTTAATAATTTTGATTAATGGAATCAAAGTTTGATTCCATTAATCAAAATGAATCAAAGTTTAGTGAAAGAATTAAATTGAAGATCTAGCATGATATGTAAAATGCATTGACGCGTATTTTGAAAGTTTGGAATTTTAAAGAAAATAAAAATATTAAATATCCTATGTTAAATTTATTTATATTATAATCAACGCTTGAAAAATAATAAAATAATATGATAAAAGTATATATATTTTTTGAAAAATCGCTTCTAGAATATTCAAAATTTGAATAAACAAAACATAAAAATTGATAATTTGATAATTGAAAATACAAAAATGTAATTTGAGGTTTATAAAATTACAGTTTAGTAAATTATTAATAAGTTTATTAAATAAGCAACTGAAGTTTGAATTAAATAAAGTGAGGTAGAATAAGACTTTATTTTTGTTGCATTATTCTATTCTGTTTCTCTCATTTCATCTAAAATTAAACAGTTACAATTTAAATTTGGTAATAAAAATTTGGTAAATAATTTTAATAAATAAGCCTTAAACAAAATTTTTATACACAAACTTTAATATTTATTTTGGCTTTTAAAATTGATTCTCCAAAAATGTCCCACAAAAATATTAACATTCTATCATTATAACAGAAACAAAAACTATAACAAAATCTTAAATAAATAAAATTTTTTGTTCATTAAAAGAATTATCTTTTTTTTGATTTTCTCTAAATAAATTTTGAATATTCTATTAGTTTTTCTTTATAATGTTTAAAATGTTTTTAAAATATTAGTTATTAATCAAAATTAATTAATTATTAATTAATAAAATTATTTTCATGATATTTACAAAAGGTTTTGTTTCTACTACATATACATCTACATACATGAATCTTTATTCGAAGGAATATAATTGTTAAGTCAACTAATTCATAGCAGTAAAAAACTTAATCTAATCAATTATCATGATCTAATTATTATTATCATTACATTACGACAAAAATATAATCGATTAAATTAAAAATGACTTAATTATCAGACGGTAAATATTAATATATATATTTATATATATTTTATATATATGTATTTTGTCATTTATGAGTTAAAATTCATAATTTATTATTACAATATTTTTTAATCTTTTTGCAAAGCACGATTTCTTTTTAATAATAATCTGCGATTTTTTTCCTTTTCATAATTACATAAAAATTTATTTTTATTAAAATGAAATAATATTCTTTTTTGATATATGAATTAAGATTACACTTAATCATGCAATATAAGACAAATTAAATTAAGAATAAATCTTGCATTTTCTCTTTACGACAAATATTTACGACAAACATAATCTACTTTTATATGTAATTATATTACAATAAAATACGTTCTATAGCTATATTAAGATTGAAAAATTTAAAAATCTTTATCAACAAATTTTCCATATAAATAATTGCGAATAATAATAACAACTGTGTCAACTTTTTCTGGGGATTGATCCACAAGTGGGGAATTCATGGACTATTTCATGATTATACGCGTAACTTTGGGGGGGAAATCGTTATCGATTATATACGCAAAACGGCGGGCGTCAGCCAACGCGTATACCTGTATGTATATATCATGTTCAATGACGAATTAACGATAGTGATGGTAATGGTAATACGGTATTATCGGAATGATCCGTTCCACGGTAATTCGTCGATGCGATGGAAAGAAGACGTAGAGCTTGTTGTCACGTGAACGGGACGGAAGAAAGGAAGGGGAGAGGGGAACCAAGCTTGGTAGAGTTTCGAACACGTTTAATTTCGTTGTGATGGTAACAAAGTAATTATAGGCATTTGCTGGTCATGATACAACATTGTAAACATCCTCGATCTCGCTAGTACAGGTTATGAGAGGCGAATGATGGACGTTAAGTATCTTGGTGCAGCTATTTGGATGGATTTGCTTTCGGGCTTGCTCCCAGTTGTTTTGAGTTGCAACCGATTTATAATTAGGATTATGTTATTTTTTTTCTTTTTCTTCTTTTTAGCTTTATTGTGCTGAAATTATTAAGATGTATGTAAGGTGTAGCAACATAGTTATTTTTAAATATAAATTAAAAATAAGATAATTTTTTCGTGAAAAAATTACGTATTTTTTTTTTTTGGATAAGAAGGTTTTTTTTACATAATTAAAGTGATATTATTAGATCTTTGTGCGAATAATATCTGATAAAATATTGAGAAATCTGTGGATTTCGTCAGGATTCAAGTTTTATTTTAAAGGAAAATAGTAAATTTCAAAATTGATGAACAAATGATTAACAAATATTATTATACTGTAAATCTTGTACGATAACTTAATATTAGTAATATTTTATATTAAAAGTTTATATATATATTAATAATATCCTTTTTTTCTAAAAATTTAAAGTAAATGTTATATTTTTCTTTTTTTTGTTAATAATATTAATAATAATTGTATAAATTATTAAATGAATAAAAATTAAAAACTATTATATTCTACTTTCAATTTATCATTATTTGTATATAAATAGCATTATTGCCAATTTTCAATGACCATGTTTAATGGATATCAAAGTTAGAATTGAATTTCATTAAATATTATTTATATTTTTCAAAAAAATAAGAAAAATAAAGAATTAGATCATCTTTTTCAAAATAATATTTAAAAAATTATGTACTAATTACAAATTCGAATTCGATTTCGAATCAAAAAGATACAAAAGATACATTTACGAGACTGATAATCATAATAATTAACATTTATGAAAAAATCGGCGATCACGTATCAAGGAAACAATCGTTTAAATCGTTCAATTTGATATCCATGGTGAGAATATTTGGTTGATTTTTCAGATTGCTCATTAATATTGGCTTATTTTGTGCCAACTAACATACACGAATGCCAAACATGACACGTGTGCAAAATAAACCTGAAACTCATGCATCATCTGGTATCTGATAATTAGATTGTAAATTTTTAGCAAAAGAAATTCCGATAATTAACTAATATGAAAAATATAATATAAAAAATATTATGTCAAAATATGTGTCAAATGTAGGTATTTGCAAAATGTTAATAATTCTATTTTATATAAATTTATTTAATATAATTAATTAATTTTAATAAATAAATAATATATATATTTCTTAAAACTGCATAAAATAATTTATAAAAACAATTGTAATATTTGTATTTATTATTAAAAATAATTGTAATATTTGTATTTATTATTAATAAATATCTAAAAAATATATGCGTAATTATTAATATGTTAATTATATCTTCATATAATTATATTTCATAAAATATACAATATAAATACGATAATTTGAGCATAAGAAAGTTTAAGAAGCAAAAATTTATTAAAAATATCATGTAAAAAGATGAAAATATAGATCATTTTTAATAGATCATTTATAATTATAGATTGTGAAAATATTACTGAATAATGTAAAAAAAGTATAAAAAATCAATCAATTTAATTACTTTATCATTTCTCCATTAAATAAGAAAAATTTAAGAATAATTGTAATAGAAATTGTTAACAGATTAAAAATATTTAAAAAATTAAAAATTTACTAAAAATTTACTTTTATATATCATTTTTTATTAGATTAAGTATATTATTGTAAAATACAAAAATATTTCATAAGAAGACTAAAATTACAATTTACAAACAATATGATTTATAAACAAACTAATTAAAATTTTTTAATAAAAAATTTTTTAATAAAATAATATAGTTTATTTAAACGAAAAAAAAAAATAAAAATTCCTTATTATTAAATTATATACTTTCTATTAAATTACATACTTATATACTATTTATATACTATACTTATTATAATAATATTTCAAAATTTCTTTATTTTGTTTATGAATTATATTGTTTATAAAATGCAATTTTTTTTTTTAATTTTTAAAACATGAAAAAAACGTAATATGAAAAACAATATGTTTGCATAAAAATCCGCAGTTTATTGATAATCAACATTTGAAAAATATTTCGAATCGCATCATGGACTTATTTACATTAATATTACTTTATCATTTTATGACGGGAACGAATCGTTCACTTGTGTCTCTCTTTGTCATTTTATTGGTCATTCTGTCGCTAAGGAACTAAGGAAGTAATAAAAATAATAAATATCGAGACGAATATATTTTTCTTGAATTTATTTTAAGATTGTTGATAAATAATAAAAAATATTAAAGAATTATTGATAAGATAAAATTTTTGTGTCTATTATATTTCAATGAAATAAATTAATTAGTTTTTTTTTATTATAAATTTCATTTTAAAATTCAAATTTTGAATTCAATCATTAAAATAAGACATTCGATGTAAAGTTTTTATTTATATTTATATTTACATTGATCAGTATCAATAATTATATTTATTATTAATAGATATACCTATTTATGATTAGCAATTAATATGTTAAACAAAAAATATATTAAAATAACTTTAAAATAACAGACTAAAACAAGATTTTGAAAGTATATATAATTTAATAATAATAATTTAATATAATTTATTAATAATAATAAATCTCTTATAAAATAAACAGAAATATGAATTTTATT
>NW_006264074.1:12096-18938 GCF_000469605.1 Apis dorsata
AATTATAATATATAATATTATTATATATATAATATATATATATAATATATAATATATAAATTTATTTTTATTTTAATACTAATATAGATTGCAATGTACTTATTTCTAAATTATAAATCTTGAAAATGTATTTTTATACATAATAATATATATAGCTTTTCATTAGAATTCTCTTTTTATTAGTAATCAAATAATTATTGTTTTATCAAAAAGTTATTAATATGATAAGGAAAATTTTTCTCTATCAAATGAAAAAAAACTAAAAATCAAATGAAAAAAATGTATAAAAACAATTTTTCTCTGATTCTGAAAGATTCAAAATATTTTTCCTTTTCAATTAATATCTAATATTAAACATTTTTTCTATTAAAAAAGTGGGAATATTACAAACAAAATTTTTCCTAACTTCCAAATATTCATTAAATCTTTAAATTCATAAAAATAAATATCCAAAATATTCACATTTCAAACTGATTTTCAATATTTAATAATCTCTTTTAATCAATGTCCAATCACAAACATTTTTTAGTTATTCTATTTTCTATTAAAAAAAAAAAAAGAAAAACATAAGTAATAATATAATAAGAAAAAAAATTTTCTCTAATTTTCAAATATTTATAATCATTTTCCTAAAAACAAATATATATTTGAAATTATTTTAATCAATTTTAAATACAATTTTTTTTAATTAATATCTAACATCAAATATTTATTATTTTACATTCTCAAAAAAAAACATAAATAAAATTATTCTTAACTTCAAAATATTTATTAAAGATCTTTAAATTATTTTTTCAAAAATAAATATTCAAAATATTCATTTTAAACTAATGATTTTTTTCTAATTTTTTATTTCTTGAGAAATGAAAAATCAAATTATATTTTCCAAATATTTAAAAAAAAATAAAAATATATTGCAAAATTTATATTTAAATTTATAAATTGATAATACATATCAGTAATGCAAAAAAAATTTAAATAAATATTTATATAATAATAATTAATAATAATTAATAATAAAATATTATAAATAAATATTATTCCTTATTATCTAATTTGTATAAAATGAAAACAAACAGATATTAAATATATTTAATAAATTTACTTATTTAATACAAAATTTTATACAAAACATTATTTTTTTTAATGGTTTCTTGAAAATTGAAATATATCTAATTTGATGTTAGCTAATTTACTTTCTTTTTTATGACAAAATTCATAACTATAAAAATTTATTTCATTTTGATTTGATTATTTATAGAATATTTAAAAATTATTATAAATTGATGATTTTTTACAATTCAAAAATACGAAATTTTTTTATTAGAATCCGAAATTTATTTTCTTATTGATATTAAACTTTTGAAGATTTTATGCAATTATTAATTATCATTATTTTCTTAATGTTAATTTCTTATCTCAAGATTAAAATAAAAGAAAATACTTTATATAATAAAATAAATCTCTAGATTTATATTTTTGAAGAAATTACAATATTTCTATTTTATTCTAAATGAGAAATTATAAAATTTATAAATTATAAAATTATAGTTATAAAATTATAAAATTTTTTAAGAAATTTTCAAAAATAATTGTTATTTTAAACCCAATTTTCAATCCCAAAATGCGCACAATTTCACAATCAGTTTATTAAGCGTAAAATCATTTTCCCTTTATGCTAATCAGCGGTATCTGTTCTCCGATGCGGTGTACACTTGGTTGGCGCACGTGACGCGCGCTGGTTTTACCGGCGAGACGAAAAGAAGACATCAATCCTTCTCTCGTGGCTCGAATCCGCGCCATCGGTGAGCGCACAGGTTCCGCTTGTTTTCTTTCTGTTTGGTCGGGCATTCGTAACGAGCGGGAGCGTGCGACAGTAAAACGGTGCCACTCTACCGGTCCGTCCCTCTTCTCATTTATTTCTTTCTTCACCGTTTGCGTTCCCTTCTTCTTGTCCTCGCCTTAACGCCTCTGCTTCTTGGCAAACTCGCGCGTAACAGAGCGCCCTGCCGCTCGGTTTTATGCATCGGCCGCTCTTTGGTTAAGAAGCTTTTTGTTCCCTTCCCGCTCGTCGTTATGGATGCCCGTATATGAGTTATGCTAATTGAATGTATGATAACCGGAGACTTTAATTGGAATGTAACCGTGTTGATTAACCGTCATCCAATCGTGTTGATCTGCTGACGTTTTTGCGAGAAAATTTGTGTGTCAGTGAATTGTATGAATTCTGATTGATTTCTTAAAATATAAATTAACGGGTTGTAGATTGTAAGAGGATTTTATGGATCATTGAAGTGGATATTTTTGATTATAAATTAATTTTCTGGAAAATTTTTTTTTACGCTTATTTACTTGAATATACTATAATATGATTATAATATTGCATTATTGATAGATTAAATCAGAAAATATATAATTTAACGATTATTATTATTTTATTAAATTTAACAATAATATATTATTATATATTATTATATACTTATATAATATATTATTATATACTTTATATAATATATTATATTAATTAATTATTTAAAAAGAAAGTATATCGAAATATTATGATCATATAGTGTTAATCTATTCGTAGGATATTTTTGAAGATTCTAGAGATTAAAATAATCACAAAAGTTGATATATAAAACTTGTTCGAAGCGACGCAGAGTAAGAAAACTCTGTCTCACCATTTTCTTCATTTAACTGAAATCTTAATTGTTTAGGACTTAATAAAAAAACTTCAATAATATTTCTAAGTATCAACTTTTATATTTGTTTTGATTCTGGAATCGACCTTCCAAGATGAGCCACGAATATATAAACATATATATTTACACATAGTATGTCCTAAAAATATGATTTTTGAAATATTTCAAGCAATATTTTCCTTTGTAAAAATTTTTGTTTTGTTAATTCTAAAGAATTATAAAATAAAATATTTATTTTTGATAAAAGTTAATTATACAAAAGATATTCTTAATTTTTTTTATCACAAGAAAGTAATTTACTTAGTAATTTTAATTATATCTTAATTTTATAATTAGATAATATCATAAATTTTATATTTATTAAAAATTTTTTTTAATTTTATCAAAATCTTAAGATAGGATAGATAAGATAAGATTATGATAAATAATTCAATTATAAAATTGATATAGGGGAGAGATAGTATAAAAAGGACAGATTTTAATAAAACAACAATATTGTGATCTTGACTTTGATAAAGAAATAATAATAATAATATACTCTTTTATTACATTGTCTCTGTCGTATTTTTAATTCAATACAATTATTTATGAAAGGAAAAATATATAAAATATATTTTTTTAAAAAATAAAAAAAGATAATGTACACAATGTAAATGTACAAAGTTAATAATATCACATATACTTATAGCTAAGTAGTTGATTTTTCCAATATTAATATCAATAATTAGAAGTAAAATAATCTTTTAATTTTTTTTACATCTTGTTTAAGACAAAAATATTTCTTTGTCCTGATACATACAATCCTATATATAAATTACAAATATATATTTGTAATTTAATGAAGATTTTAATCTAACAAATGTATAAATTTATTAAACTTTAATATCCAAAGAAATCATGAATTTCAATACGAAATACATTTTGCAATGTACTTTGCAAAGTCGATTAAATTTATGAACTCGTATCGTGAATTTTTCAAACGTTATTATCGTGACGGTCACGTCGAGGAGCGAAATCCTCTCGAGGATATGAAACAAGATAGTGAGGAAAATGAGGTAACACGAAAAGAAGATTTAATTTGGTGATTTTTGCACCTGTCACGTTACAAAGGAGAAGGTAGAAAGATATGCGTCTTACCGCGGAAAGAATCTGGACAACTGTGATCGAATTATCGCGTGTTCTGCAATAAATCCAAGCCACGTTATTCAATTACATCCGATTTTAATTGCTTTTAATTAGTGTTGATTGCGAAACATTCACCGTGACAGAAATAATCGTAAAACGGTTTTATTTTTTTCTTATGTGCTGACGCAACAACAATCTTGAACTCGGCCTACGTTCGAATTATCGTATCTTGAACACAGTATGTATGTGTGTTTCATATAGATATAAATTGTAATTCCTTTTAAAAAATTGAAAAACATCGATGATGAAAATTTTTTATACATCGTAATTTTCTAATCGATTTAAAATTTTTTGTAATTTTAAAAACAAATTAAATGCTATTCTTTGAAGAATACAAATTACAATTTTTACTTGTATATTAATTTTATTTTTTAAATTTAATTTTTTTTTAGAAGTTTTTATTTAAAAAAAAAACAATTTAGAATGATAATAAATATTCATAATTTGAGTTCTACATATTTAATTTTTGATTTTAATTTATCACAATATATTCTTTCTTTTTGTATTTTATTTATTTATTGTTTGGAAAAATGAGAATACACGATCTTTTTTTTCTTTAGATTTAATAACATCAGTAGGAGAATCCAATTGTGGATATTTATCGAATTATTAATATTTTAAATTCTTTTATTTTAAATAAAAATCTTTAAAATGAAATTTAAAAAATAGAATTAATATAAAAATAAAATTCTAAGTTATATTTTTAAAAAAAGCAACATTTAATTCTTAATCTTTAATTCAACATTTCTTTCATTAATTTCAAACTACTTTCTTTCAAAAAAATTCTTATATAAAATTCAATATATTGAATTTTTGTTTATTAAACTTTTTTCATTTGAAAACTTTGACAAATTTTAATCTTTAACTACATAATAATTAACTACATAATAACTACATAATATATTAGATTATAAGATCTTTAAATATTAAAAAAAATATTAAAAGTGTAAAATATTTTATAATTTTATTCTTAATTAATATACATATACAATAATAGTAAATATCTTAATAATTCTTAATTAGGTTAATACTCATAATTTTACAGTATCTCAGAATTATCTCAAAATTAAAGAGTTAATGTTTTATATATTATATTTTTTATATTATAATTTCACTATATCAATTAAAGTATAATATAATATTTATGGATTTCACTATATTTTCATAAATAAAAGCTGAATAGATTTAATCTTATTATTCACAGTGATTCAATGAATAAAAAAAAATATTCTAGAAATACCTAATATGCAGCAAAAAAAAAAGAAAAATAAATAAATAAAACACATTTATACAAACTTTTTATTATACAAATATTAATTCATTTGTTTTTAAAACTAAAAAATTTTAAATTGATTAAAAAAATAAAAATATATAACGCAGCAAATATTTTTCACTATTATCGTTTTTTCACTTTCTTAAATGATTATCAACGTAGGAAACGTTGAAAGATTCTTCGAGACGTACGAAACATTATGCAAATACCTCATTGAAAAAAAAAAAAAAGAACTCAAATATATACTTATGTATTTACAAATGTGTATTCTGGCCAATTGCTCTAAATGCAGGTTTGTTTTCTTTATTTTATTATTATTATTTTTTTTCATCCTTTCAAGGTGCACGCACGGTTGAATCGGCAGGTGATTCATTGTATTTTGGTTGTCAGTGTTTAATTTCTAATTACAATTCCTGAAGACAAGAGAAGAGAATGAAAAAGATAGTCGTTAAGTAGATAACAGTGGCAGAAAATAAAGAAACTGCCGCACACTTCACCAGTTTCATTCAACAATCAATCTTTTGAACAAAAAGAGAAAGGAAGAGGAATGGAAAGAAGAGATGAATTGATTTTAATCATAGTTAATTGCATGTTAGCAATGTTTTCTTATCGATGGAATTAGATTAGAAGATAGAAATTATAAGCGAACATATTAATTTCATGAATTTCATGAATATTACCATAGCTTTTTATGAAAAATATTATCTTTCTTTCATATTATATTATTCTTTTTCTAAGGCTAATTATTGTATTAATGAGTTTTCTAAAATAATTTTTATAAAAAATTACAAATTATACATAAGGCATAAAATTTATAATATTAATATTATATAATTAAATATTATATAATAAATTATAATATTAATAAAATAATAAAATTATACACGAAAAAAAAATTTGAATTTTTCATTTGAATTTTTGTTTGAATTTTTTCGTATGTTTTATAGTATATATTTTTTGTCTTTAACTATGTTGTATTGTGAATTAAAATTTTTATTAAGTTTAATAGTTGTAAAAAATTGAAATATATAATGAAAAAATGAAGAATGTCAAAATTGTTATGAAATACATATGGAATATTTCAAATTATAAATCGAAAATGATGTAGATTAAAATGAAAAATAAAATTATTTTATATTAAAGCATTTAAAGGTGTGAAATATTTAAAATTGTATTTATATTCATTAATTATTATTATATATCATTATTAAAAATAAATTTTCATTTTTTGAGAAATGTTAAAATTTGATATTCTTTTTTTCTTCTTCTTGTACAATTTTTCTAATTTTTTTAAAATTTTTTTTTCAATAGTTCTTTTTTAAATTTTTATTTATTTATTTTTTTTTTAAATTTATATTTATAAAAAAATATTTAATAAAAAAATTAAATTTTTGAATTTGAGAAAATATAACTTAAGAAAAATAATTTTTCTATCTAATTGTTCAAGAAATGAATAATGTGTAGATTATATATTTATTTTTAATTTAATTTACATATGATTTGAAAAACATAAAAATATTTATTCATATCATATATAGTATAAGTATTATTTAATTATATTTATATTTATATTTTAAAATTATATTTTAATATTACATATTTTTATTATTTTTTATATTTTTCTTGCCATATATATCAAAATATTTTTTAATATTATTCATAAATATTATTTAAATATTATT
>NW_006264074.1:19000-24952 GCF_000469605.1 Apis dorsata
TCTATATAAATATATTTTGAATAAATATAATCGAAAAATAAAACACAACTTTTTCTTTTAATATCTTATTTTTTTTTAAGTAATTTTGAACAAAATTTAAGAGAAAAAGAAAAAAGAAAAAAAGAAAAACAGTATCACGTCTACTTATTATTAGTTCTTCGTCTCAATTAGGCAACAAAATCATCACTCTGTCTCAATTATTTTCATTTTTTGTCACTCCTCATCCAATCGCACGAAACAATCTAATTACAATTATTTTATTGTCAAACATAATTACATCTTTCCTGTCTTTCATATCTTCATCTCACCGCGTAAATCTTGATCTCTAATTCCAATTCACAATTTAAAAATCTTCAAAAAAAAAAAAAAAGAAAACGCGAAAAAACATCAAATTAAACAGAAAAACGAAAAACAAAAAAAAATAACAAAAAAGAATAAGAAAAGGAAGAAAATAAAAAAGAAACAAACAAAAATGAAACAAAGACAAAAGTTGAAGAAAGAAAAAAAGGATGATATTAAACTCTCAAATATCTCAATTTGACTCAAAGCCTAAAGTGAAATTACCTCCTTATACCCTTAAGGAGCAGCTTAATTGTCGTTAATTGCATTTTAGTCACTTAATTCATGTGCATGTAAACCGATCATTCGTACATTGGATGAGATCCACCAATCTACCTATGGTAGTTTGATAGTTTGATATGTTGTCGGATTCTCTGGCTTTTTATTTCACCATGGTGACATGCGGATAACATCGATTTCTCTGCGTGTTTTTCTTTTTAATCCGCGGTTCCCTTAAGGCCATCGTCCAGATTCCGATTTCATTGCGCTACCAACACGCTTTCTGCACGATATCTCGGTGATCATCGTGCTTTCATTGAACAATGTTGCTTTTATTACGGCAGATGACCCTTTGTTTATCTTCTTTCTTATTATTACATATTGTGTATACATTTATTTCCCTTTTTTAAAAATAATTGATTATTTTATTTATTCGTTTATACATATATTGATTTTCTGTTTTTTTAAATAATTGATTATAATATGCTTGAATATTTGGCTTGTTTCATTTATTAGAACATACACAGATTAAAGTTATATTATCTTTTTGTTCAATATAAGTAAATTATAATATTATAATTAAAAAATTTAATAAAATACTTTAATTAAATTAGAAAATTTAGCAAATATAAGTAAGAAAAACAATAACTATATTATCTAAATAATATAATATATAATATAAAAATAATTTTTCAAAAATTATGTCAATTTATTATAAATGAAATATATTATATATATATATGCTGAAATAAATTATTAAATATTTTATTCATCGATGCATTTATTATATTAATAATAATGTTGAATTCGAAATAGGTATCTAATTGAACAACAAAATCTTTGATATTTTAAATTTTGTTCCAAATGGTCTGTTTTTTTAATTTCATTTTTACTTTTCAATTTATTTAATTTTACAATTTTTCAATGAATAATTTTAAATTAATTAATTGTTTTAAACAATTCCAAATTTCTGCAATGTATTAAAAATCATTATTTTAATTGTTATAGCAATATAACTTTTTATGTATAACATTGTATATTATCTCAATTATATTTTGCATTTTCAATAACATGATCAAATAATTGTGGCCACATATATACTTATGGATGTATATATAATGGAATGTCAATGTGAGAGGATGGATTTATGCGATTTAAATTAATTGCACGAATTGTATTGAAAATGATCGAAGAATTTAATTTAATTAGCGAAATAACAGCGTGGCTGATGATATCGTTGGGACAATTGGAACGGTGGAACTTGGGATGGAAGCATTCGTAATGAGTCCCTTTTGTTAATGTGATGAGAAGTATCGGTTGAGGCAAGGGGAGATGGAGTTCTTGAACTTGTGGCCAGTTTTTAAGGACGACTTTTTTAATTAGTCCATGTGAGCGTTTTTTTGCTTAACGATTCGATCGTTTGATCGAATGAGGGATAGTGTTTGTGAAGAAAAAAGTTTCGGGATAAGCTTGATTAAAATATGGATTGGTATGCGTCTGATTTAAAATCTTTTCTTAAAAAATTTTTCGAAAACTAGATTATCGTTCTTTAATTGTTTATTTACTATATAAGAATTTTAGAATTTTACCGTTAAAAAATTTTATATGTATTAAATAAAAATTAAATATAAATTTTATAAAAAATAAATTATAATGTAAATACAAATATAATAATAATAACAAATAATAAGTATATTGAAAAAATTCGTAATTTCATAGATTCATATTTATAAGAAGTTTAAATTAAAAATATTATATTAAGAACAATTTGCTGTATAAACAAATTTATAATACTTCCTTTTATTTTTAAAATTTATTGTATAATATTCATTTATAAATATTTGTGAAACTGAAACATGAAATCGTAAACACATTATCACGTTGACACGGAGTTAATAGTGCCTCGAAGCTGTGCCAGATGCAGCAATGTCACACTCCATAGGTTAGGCTCCATGACGCATCATGGGGTCCCATTGCGGCTTGTTTGCACCTCGTTCTTCTGGGATTCTAAACTATCATCGTGTCTCAATTTCGAAATCTGATCCCATTATTATATGTCATCTGCTTTTACACGATGATCATAAATATCTCATGCTATTATAATTGCATTATGAGAAAAAGAAGATATTTTCATTTATTTAATAATTGGTAAAAAAATTAAGTTTTCCGATAAACATATTTATATTTTATTGTCTAATCATTGGTAATCCTATATTTGATCAATATCTTGATTCTCAAAAAATATCAAACATTAATCTAATTTATTCAATTTATTTTATTTATTTAAAATTTCTATTCAAAAATCTACGTGTTATCGTTGATAGTTAAATTAATAAGATGTTAATTAATAATTCTAAATTTTTTTTAAATTTTTGAAAACATAAAACATTGACAAAATTTTATGTACTAAGAAAAATTAAATTCAATTCAACTTTCCTCTTTTAATTCCAGTTTAAATAAATTTATTTAAAGAACATTTGATGATAAGTTTTTTGATAATTTGATAAATATTTTTCTAATTCTTTTGCATTCGTTAACTCGATTATATTATTTATATATTAATATATTTTTATATTCATGGTTTTCTTCTGATTTTTAAATTGTTAAAAAATAAAAGAATTATTAATGAAAATATAAAACAAGATTTTTGTTATATTCACACTTTTGATAATAAATTGTTATTTTATTTACCTATTTTTAATTCTTATAATATTTTCATAATTTTTTATATTAATACAATAAAATGTTTATTTTAATTAACCACTGTTTAAATATAATTTTATGTATCTCTATCAATATACTTATATTAACTTAATACTTTATATAGAATGATAATATATATATAAATTAACTTTTACAAGATAATTCAATTTTAAAAATTAAAATAACTATAGAAGTTATAGATATAAAAATAGGTGGAATTAGTATATTATATAATCATTATTTGAAAAAAATATTAAATAAATAGAAATTTAAATTTTATTTTAAAGATATTATTTAACTATTTCTTTTTAAATTTTTAAAAATATCACTTAATTTTCAAAAACCTAAGAAGAAGGAGGCACGTAAATATGTAAGTTATCTACCTAAATCATACTCAAATCATACAAACGATATTCAAAAGAACAATATATTATCCATTAATTAATTCGATTTTACAATTCTTTTCATATAAAAAAACAATCGAATTATCCATCGAATGTTCTATATTACCTCGCTTTCCAATCTTCACAGTCCTAAATCCGGTTTCAACATCCGTGTCTGACCGCTATCTTGTTGTTCCTCGTAAAAATCGGGTTTCCGTTCTTTCAGGGAGAAACCGAGAGACATTTTCGTCCAAAATGAATCGTATTCCTAAGGCGTTTCGTAAGAATTTCGCGTCCGCGGCAGGATTCCAACGACTGGTTTTACGTCGAAACTGCAAATGGATCGGGAGCTGAAATATGTCGGCCCAATTTGCCGGTGTCTGCTGCCTCTGGGCCCTCGAAGCAGTGCTTTCTTACTCTCTCGTTAGTCGCCTCGAGCTCTCGCCTCGTTCTCTCTTTTCATTCTCTTTCCCTTGTTTTTGCTATCTCTTTCTCACCGATCGGTCCTGGTGCTCGCGTTAACGGAGATATATGCAGCATTGCGAGTGAATTCGGCCTGATTGGCCGTGCACAGGTGCTCGACCGTGTACACCTGAGCAGAAAGGATCGTTTGTCGTCGGCATGGAGAGCCCCGAGTCATGCCTGGAAAATCTTCGATTGATACTGGAACGAGATTTCATAGTTACGATAATATATTTGTTTGTTGTCGATGATGTATTGAAAATGTATTTGAGGGTGGCCTAATTTGTATTAATTAGATCTCTTCATTAAAAACTTTATATTTTATTTCAATACTGTTAAGATTAAATGTAATTTCACAAAATTAGTTTTTAATTGTGATAGATATGTTAATGTATGAAATCGTCTTAAAAAATTTTTACATTTTTTTTTTTTTACGAAAAGTAGATATTATAATAAAGATATTATTAAAGATAGATATTAAAGATAGATATTATAATAGATTTTTGTAGATAGATATTAAAGATAGATATTATAATAGATTTTTCTAGATAGATATTAAAGATAGATATTATAATAGATTTTTTCTATCTTGAAATTTTTATGACTTCATTTTTCTAGAAGAGAGATCGAAATAAATTGTACATGTATTTTTTTTATTTCAATTAAATTTTATCATTTATAAAATTTTATATTTAACTCTTATAATAAAGAAAAACGTATTTTATTTTTTCTAAAGTTTTTAAATATTTATTCAAAATCAAATTAACTTTTAATCCGAAAAAATTAATATAAGTTTAAATTTTATTACAATTATAATAAAATTTTATTATATAAAATTTATATTATATTATAATAAAATTCTATAATTAATTTTTTATAAAAATTTATACAAACAAATTAAAAATTAGAATTAATCTGATGGAATTAATGTGAAAAAATGAATTTTTTAAAATATTCATAATTTCATAGTTAGTTTTTGTGCGAAAAAAATTTTAAAAATATATAGATTATTTATTTTTTATGAATTATAATAATAAATATTTTATTTATAAAATTACATGTACATACATATTAAATTATTAATATAATAATTATTAATATTGTATAATATTATTAAAATTAATATATTAATTTGTATAAAATATAAATCGTATAAAATATTTTCTTAATTTATATTGAGACAAATTAGGCGTAAAGTCATTTTTTCACAATCACTTTCACAATAATTTCCATTTTTAATCGAAAAGTGCTAGAATAAGAATGCTATTTGAAAATATGAATATAAAGATAATATATTACACATTAATAAAAACAAATGATATAATATGTTATATAGTATCTTAAATGTTAAAATGCAATTTCAAATATTAAAAAATAATATAGCACAAAATTTGTAAAAAAAAAATATTAAAAAATTATGTAAATGTTGAAATGTTTAAAAAAATTCTAGAAAATTCATTTCTTTTTTATTGCCAGCTTAAGAAACTGAAAATGTTTCTTTTATAAATTCCAATTACCGCTGATAAGCTGCAACACAATAAAGATTTAATGAAAGACGATATTAATCACAAGGATGAAATATAAATACTTTCTCCTATATTATATTTTAATATTTAGAATTTTTTAAATTTTATTTTTTCAAAATAACTTTATATATATTATATATATATTACATTTAGAAGAACCGTTCAATATCGTGTAATACTGATTTTTATTTTTCTCATCAAATGATTATATTAACATTTTCTTTTAATAACATGAACATAATATGTTAGATTTAAAAAAAAATTTTTAATTTTAAGAAAGAAATGAAAATCATTTATATGTATGTGTATATATATATATA
>NW_006264074.1:25599-29805 GCF_000469605.1 Apis dorsata
AATGTTTATAGGATCTAAATTGATTTTAGAGATCAAAAGAAACATGAAAGTTAATATACAAAAATATCATTGAGACTTATTTATTAAGTTATAATCAATTTAAATTTAAGTTAAAAAAAAAATAAAGTAAAATAAGTAAAATAATAATAAATAATAAAATAAAATGAGAAACTTCGATTTTTCGAAGATATTCCATATAAAATGTCTCTTGATTCGTAGTCAATCGATTCAGAAATTTTGATTCTACGTGGAAAAATGAGTTAAAAAGTTTGTTTTTGAGAATATCAAAGTCGAATATGTAATACATATGTAGTGTAGGTCGATTTTAATCGAAACATAATTGGTGATCTCAATTCATTTGTTCTGCTTTATTGACAGTATGATTATTTAATATCTAACAATTTTTCAACACAGTAAATATAAATATATAAATATGATTTTAACTCAAATCTTATAATTATTCTGCTTCTCGATTATACTAAGAATGATATCCAAATCGTCGCTATAAATGACATCAAAGTAAAGTAAAACAATTGCTTCGTGATCGTGGTTCTTTTTTTTAATCGTTAATAGAATTCTTTTTCATAACCGATCAATTTATGAAGTAATAAAAGAAAATATTTTTTGGAAGATATTAATAAATCTCGTGTTAGTATAAAAATTCTTTTATTACGATAACATATTGGGCGATAACATACACTATCTCATATTATGCATGATAATGATACATCTATATCATATTCTTAGGATGTAAGGATATAATAATAATAATAAAAGATTTTTTATTCATTATTTTATAATTGGCTCATCCAACATTTTTATTAAAAATTTTATAAATAGACAATGCAAAATTATCAAAAGATACTTAATATTCACAATAACCATTTATTGTCATTCAGAAAATCCAAATAATATTTTATAAATATTTTCGATAAATGGCATTATTTAATAATATTATATATTTTTATTTTTTGATCTTTTTTGACCTATCTGCATTTTTTATGCACTAAACTTCCTAAATTATTAGAAGATATTTTATTTGAAATGATAAAGAACATCTTTTATACGATGAGATTTCTATACATTTTAATCAATGAATAAAGGATTTTTTAAATAAAATCCGTTTTGAATATCGAATAGGTCGCGATAGATCTATTCATGATCACGATCACATTTATCACTGCTTGATTTTTACTGTTGAAGTCATTTATAATATATTCTAAAGAAATTAGAACTAGAATTTTATTTGCATTTGAAATTATAAAAATTAAAAATTCTTTCAAAGTGATTATAATTGAGCCCGAAGAGTTAAATTATATATATGATTATAAAAATAATATTTTCAATAATTTATGAATCAATAGAATTATAATTATTTTAATACGTAATACACAATTCGTTTTATATAAAATTTACTTTCTTATATATCAATTATATATCAATTATATATCAATTCCTTATATATCAATAATGAGATACATGAATGAAATATCACCAATCGATCTCATTATGTATTTTTAAATACAAGGAAGAATCAAAAGAGAACAATGGATAGGTTGCAATTGACTGCATATATAATTGGAAAAATATTCTATTTCAATTTTTTTAAAACGAAGCTTCGAATGAATAAATTTTTTTTTTTTTACTTTTTTTTGTAAAATCGTAATTAAACATAGAATTATCTCCCAATCGATTGGCCTTAAGACAAGAGACACTATATATTAAGATATTTCATATATTATTTGTAAAATATTTATAGACTATTTTTTATAGACTATTTCCAATGTTATTTAAAGAAATCAATTTTTTATGAAATGACATCAAATTATTCAATTATTCTATTTGATTTTATAATTTTAAAATTGTAAAAGAATAGATCTAAATAAGATTATTAAATTAATTAGATACTTTTTTATTTATATTATTACTCTCTTCTATTATTTTTATATTTTTTACAATATATTTATTATTATTATTTTTTTACTATTATTAGCTGGAAAATTCTTTGGAAAAATTCTAAGTTTAACTATAAATATATATGAAAAATTAGAAGAAACTAAATATTCTAATATCTATGAAATTTTAATAATATAC
Source organism: Apis dorsata (assembly GCF_000469605.1). Taxonomy (NCBI): domain Eukaryota; kingdom Metazoa; phylum Arthropoda; class Insecta; order Hymenoptera; family Apidae; genus Apis; species Apis dorsata. Next base: position 27,694 of record NW_006264074.1, read on the forward strand.
AATAATATTAATCTTTTCCTTATGACTTTATTTTTAGATATTACTGATAAGATATTAAAAAATTTCTTTTGAAAAATCATCAAATTCAATCAACGAATTCAAAAAGTTTTTGTATGAACATTAATATTGTAATACTCGTATACAAAATACAAAAATAATTAAATAAAGTATTTACCAAAAAATAATAATAACTATGTATTTTGATGAAAATTGATAGATATACATAGTCTATAATTCGATACATGACAAGCGTAACGAAATTAATCAATTCATTAGCTATGCAAGTATGAATAAACCGTGTAGAAAGAGAATCGATTATTTTATTTTATTTTATTTGCAAAGACTTGATAGCATTTTAATTATCAGAGGTATAACTAATGTTCGGCATTAAATGTCATTCGATGCTAGAAAAGTTTCTCTTAAGAAAGAGAAACATAAAGAAATTAGAATAAATAGAAGAAAATGTTAAAAGAAAAATAAATAAATAAAATATAAATTTTTAAAAGAAAAACATTTATATGATAAAATTTCACAAATTATGTTATACGAGAGAGAATATTGTCTATTTAAAAAATAAAAATTGTATATAGCGTTATTTATTTATAATGTTTTAATTAACTTACGAAAAATAAACTCACAAATACAATATTTTCGATTGTTTCGATGACTCTATTTGCTATTATTGTAAACTATATGTAATTACTAATATATATAAAAAAAATTAATTTTATATCTATCACTTTTTGATTAAAATTTTATATCAAAGTTTGATGTTAATTTATTATATTATATTTAATATAATTTATTATATTAATAATTATTATTAATTTAAAGTAACTATTACGATAATTTTTTTAAAAATAATTTTTACGATTTTTGATTTTATTTTGATATTTAATATTTTAATGTATAAATAAAGTGAGAATGAAAAGAATAAAATATTACATTTTTCTATTTATTTGAGACAAATAGCATTAAATTAGTGTTAAATTAATAATTTATTAGTAGTTGATAGTAATTTAATTAACTGTCTATTAGTGATTAATAATATTAAATTATTAGAACTTAATATTAATAAATACTTATTTCAATATTTAGTTTAGAATGTTACGTAACATCACTAATTTATTTGTCAATTATTTAATAACGTGTTGCAAAACTTATTTAATAAACAATATACATATGAATATCTCATAAATGATAGTGTAACTACGAAAGAAATGAACAAAATAAATTGAAAATATAGAATACAATTTGAGGCTTATTTTCAAATAAATAAATAAAAAAATTTCTAATTTTTCAAATATAAATGAAATTAGTTAATTATTGATTATATAAATGAATCGATAAGCAATTATCTTTATTAAAAAGTAAAAAATGTTTAATAAAATTTTATCCTTTAAGTCCTTAATTTTTGCAAAAATTGAATATATAATCGAGGAATTGTGTAATCGACTAATTTTCAAATTCAATATTCTTGAAAACTAATTTTCATATGAGTAATATTATATCCTTTCTATATCTGTTGATAATTCGTATCTAATCGAAAAATAACGAATTTCATTTGTACTTGAAAATTCTTTGAACTCGCAGTTTATAATCAAAAAATTTTACGAAATATTTTTGACTTATTTTTTCATATAAAATCACTTTCTTCATATTATTCGTGAATCATCTTATATAAATAACATTAGAATCGAAAACATTTAAACCGCTATCACTTTTCAATTCATCATGATCCAGATACAATAATTTACCATCTCGATAATTATTATTCCTCGAGTTAATTTTTCAAGCCATGCGTATAAAAATCATTAATTGTTTTTACGGATGTTGTCCAAGCGACGAACAGTCGACGATCAACCAAATTTAGATCGCCCCCTCGTATCAACGTGGTCGCGATCGTAAATCGATGTCGAGTGACAGTTGCCATAAAGTCGCCAAAGTTCTCCCTTGGACGGTGAATTTTTCTGGCACGGGGCTAGAAAGATGGACAGTCGGCCATTCGATGTGACTTCATAAATCTCGCGGCGCATGATCGAAATTTATTACGAATTAAAAGTCGACGGCCGGGGCAATATCAATTAAATCCGGCTGGATTCGAAGGACCGC
>NW_006264074.1:30003-34107 GCF_000469605.1 Apis dorsata
TGGGGATTCGTCCTTCCACAAGGCAAAAAATCCAGCCATTCCGCGCGACAGCCAAGGAAAAGAAGTACTTCGAAGTTCTGGCTAGCGAAAGATTCGAACTAATCAAGTTGAAAATCGCGAATTAATCATAGGGATAAATAATTTCTTCTTTTTAAAGATTTGGGTGCTTTTCCACGTGGAATTGATAATTTAACATATTATTAATGATTTTTAATTATTAAAAAAAAAAATTAACATGTTATAGAATTTATAGAAAAAAATTTAATTCAAAAAGAATTATTTTCATTAATTATTTTTAGTATATAGAATAAAATTTTTATTTAAAAAAAATTATTATTGCATCGTTATCTATATTATTATTTATTTTTAATAATAATGTATTGAATATTATAGAAATTACTTTAAACTATAATATAAGACTATAATATAAAATTTCTGTACATATTTATTAAATTGAAATTTATTTTAATTTATTTTATAATTTTTATAGAAACAAGAAAGTTATATATAAATTATAATATTTGTAATTTTAATATATTAATGAAAATTTAAAATATTCCTGCTTTTTATTATGATATAATAAGAGAAACTGAAATGATAAATTGATAGCGATATAAATAAAATTTTCCAAAAATTTGAATATTTATTAAAAAATCAGAAAGCACAATTTACTTGTTATTATTGCAAAATAAAATAAAAGTTATTTGTCTAATTGTTTATTATATTTAATATATCATATTTAATATTATATTATACTTATATATTAAAGACCTATCTATTAATATTTTAACAGCTTTTCATAATTATTTTTTTCAAAAATGAAAGTATTTTTTATTGCTATTCGAATTTATTAATCAAATTTTGTATTTATTTAAAAAAAGTAAAAGAAACAAAATTTCTATAAAACCCATAATATTTATCGTTATATAATACATTTCATATCAAATTTTTCAAATTTTTTTGTTTGATTTATTTATTATTATATTTATTTATTATATTTATACAATTTTGAAACATCTATATCAAAAAAAAAATAAAATAGATATTTCATATTCATATCTTTTTCTCATAATAGGAAAGTGATACAATAGTAAATTCTTTCAAACTTTAAAAGCATTTTTTTTATTTTTTTCAATCTTTCTGAATATTCAATCTACAAAATTTATATAAAAAATTTAAAACATCGAACAAATTATATACAAATATAAAAATTTCAATAAAAAAAAAACGATTCAAAATGATTTAAAATTAATTACTAAAAAATTTCATTTATTAATTCGCTTCTGAAAAAAAGAACTATTTACATTCTCTTCCAAAAAGTGCATTATCGATCGAAATCTGCTTGAAATTTTTCTTCAGTATCGATCGAATTTCTCTCTATCGGATTCGAATCCGTCGCTAGCTGCAAACCGCAAAGTGCATCGGCCTTTTTGCTTCCGCTTATTTCTTGGATTTCGTTGGCCTTTCGTTAGAGAGATCATTCGCCGTGGAAGAGAAGAAGGAGATGGAGGGACGCGAAGGATCCAGTGCCTTCAATCATTCGAGTAATTATTCGCCAGAAGCAGTTTTGCCCAATTATTTGTGGTGTGCAACGGACGCTCTTTCTCCTTCTTTCCTCTCGTTTCGAGCATCCTCGCCTCCTTCTCTCCTTTCGATCCTCGTCGTCGTTACCTTCTGAAGCGGGGCCACGATTGAGGAATTAAAATTGTTCGAGCTCGCTCACGGTGCCCCGAATGTTTTCAACAGAAAGAAAGAAAGGACGATCGTTGCTCGTGCGACGTCCACGCAGAAGAAAAAGAAAGAAATCATCGTTAACGTGGTTCACAGTTACATGCTATCGTTCCTCGATCCATTTTCGTTAGAGGTGGCGTATACTGATACGTATGTATCATCGTGATTCTTATATTGGAAATAATTCCTTTAAATTCTGCGGAAGTCACATTTTTCGCGAGAATCATCCCATCAGGATACGAAAGAATTCTCTTTGATTGTCGTTTTGTAGAAAAATGTGAGCTCGACATGCGTGAATATGATTTCGCGATTTTACTTGCTTTTCCTTTCTTTTAGATTTATCGTAATTGGTTTTTAAGAGTGATTTAGGAGGAAAAGTTTACGGGAATTGTTTTTGAAGTTACAGATTAAAAAGAGCATGGAATTTGGTAAAAAATTATAAATGATAAAAAGTAGTTGTTTCAAATAAAAATTCAAATGAAATATTTTAAATAAATTTAAAAGTTTGGTTTTGAAATGAAAATATTTGCGAACTCTAAAATCTTATTTATAAAATAAGTTATTTCCAAATGATGAAATGAATTCAGAAATTCATTTAAGAAAATTTTATAATTATTAATATAATTGAATTTATATATTTTTTTTTGTTATAATTTTGTTAATCCTTTGAATTTTTATCATTTGCACAAATTTATATTAGATATCTTATTCCCAAAAGAAGAATGGTAAGATGAATAGAAAATTAATCAATACTTAAGAAAATATTAAAATTATCAATTTTTTGTATTTCATTTTGAAAATTTTTCTTCATTATTCATATCTGTATGAAAATAATAAATAATTATAAAGTAATTATGAATTAGAAAACACACGTTTCAAATATTTTCTCATGAAAAAGGAACATTCTTCACATATTTCGGTTTGCAACTTCCCACTCTTCTGCACTTCGATTAAGCTATTTTTATTGCGTGGATGATGAATGTCGATCATTCCGACACGTCATATATGCGTTTTGCCGAAACTGCAATTTTGTGCCGGAAACAACCCGGGCCGCGAAAACCGTCCAATTAAAGCACGAAAGGAAAGCCGACCCTTTAATTGGATACTTAAAACGTTTCTACCCGGTTCACAACACGCACATATGTGTGATCTTTTATTTCATTCAACAATCAAGTTTCTCTCAGGTACCAATGAAATATGTAGAAAGAGAGAGAAAAAAAGGATTGATGATTTGTGCGCGAAAAATTGGATTTTTTCTTTCAGTCATCGAATTGTATTTTCATAAAAAAAAAAAAATCATTTGTGTTAAACTTATAAAATTAATTAATGAACTGAAAATATTAATAAGAATATGAAAAGAATTAAATTAGAATAAAAAAATTTTTGAATAATAGAATAGAAGATTTTCTTAAATAAATTTTTAGAAAATAATTTATTTACAATAATAGAATAATATAAAAATAATTTTTCTTATAAAAATTAGAGATTTCGTATTTTTTTTTAGCTATTAATCGAATTGTACAAATTTTTTAATATACAATATGCATTTTAAATAATTTTCAATTCTATTATTTTTTAATGCCAAAAATTGTAAATTTCTCAATATTATATAAATAATTTTTGCCAATTTTATATTACTTTGATTAGTTTTTTTAATTTTATTTATATATTTCCAATTTCATTTCAATATTTAAGATTAAATATATGTTTATATTTGGACATCAATTACATTATTTTGAACATCATGCTTTGTCCGATATTAATTTTAAATTAATTATTTTAAATTAAAAGTTTTCTTATTATTTTTTATGATAAAAGTTTATTATTGAGAATATGGATATTGTACAGTTTGAATAATATAATGTTTGATAAAATTTTCGAATATTTGGATAATGAAAATTCTATTATAGACGAAACTTGTCGAAACTTAAAAAGTTTCGATTTTTTCGTTTTGAAATTCTCGAAAGTTAAGTAAAGAATAATTTATATGATGAAACAAGCGATGAAAATGTTATGAAAGTATGAATTCATTTTTATTTGAGTAATAATACTATAAATGAATTTATAATATTATAAAGTTAAATAAACAATCGAAAAATTGAATACAATTTCATCTTTCATATTATAATTATATGAAAAAAAAATATAAACATTAATTCTTTGCAAGTGAAAAAGCTATTACTTATAATCATAAGTTTGAAAATATATAGAAAAAAAATCAAGAAATTAAAATTTATAATAGTTTTTAACAAGATATGTAAAAATAAGTAAATACGTATTTACTTCTTAGAAAAAAGAAAAAAAAAAGAAAAAAAAAAAANAGGATATAAAATTTTTCTAAAATTTTGAATTTGAATTTCGTGAATCTAAAAA
>NW_006264074.1:34141-45614 GCF_000469605.1 Apis dorsata
CCATTTCTATTTATTACTCATTATATGATTAATCAACGATATGGTCGGTTAACACGAAAAAATAAAGTAATATAATATTATATAATATTATATGATTGCACGTTCGCTTGTTTTATTATTTATTATAGTTTAAGATTTAGAAATTTAATTTAATTTTTAGATTGAACTATATATATATATGTTCAAATTTTCTTTCGTTTAAGAATTATAATTTCAAAGTTACAGTAAATATTAGATATTTCATAATATATGAAATTAAATTGAAAATTAATGATATAATACAAAACAAAAAGTAAAAAATTCATTCATAGAAGTTTGAATGAAAAATAAAAATAAGAATGGTTTCTTTGTTTAAAAGAATTAATTAATATTTATTTATTTATTTAAAGTAATATTTAAAATAAAATTTTAATTCAAGAAAAAAATTTTTTAAAATTTCTATTTTGATTTTTAAACGATTCTTAAATTAAGATGCATTATTCTTGAAAGTAAACTTCACGAACCATATTAAACGAATCACGCTACAAACTATATCTATATATTTCTTATAAAAAAAAATAATGAAAACTATCTATTAATTAACGTTTTAAAATCTAAACCATTTTAAGCCGCTATCTGAAGATGGTGAAATTAATTATACTATACATATTTCATTATATTAAAATTAAAATAATATAATATTAAAATTAATTTATAAATTATTTATAATTTTAACAAATATTATTTTGATATAATATTGATTATTAAAGTTAAATCATGCAATTTTATTATTGCATGCAATTTTATCGATGGAGCAAGTTAGTTTCATATCGTTCAAGATTCAACTCATATAAATTGAATCTGAATTGAAATAAATGAAATAAATAATTAAAGAGTTAAGTAATTTGATTTATAAATTATATAATGTACATGATAAAGTTTAACTTAAAAATTCTCAAAAGTCTTATTATTAATATTTATTTAAAAAAAAAAATTATTTTGAATGTTTGAACAAATGAAAATAAGAATAGTGAATTTTTAGAAAAAAAACTTTAGAAAACAGATTAGAAAAAAAATCTATTCAATCCAAAACTATATTTAATATATTTTTGAAATGAATGTTGCATTCCTGTAAAAGTTAAAATAATCCAAAAAGTTAACGACAAAACAAATAGGAAATTATTTGAATAATTATACGTAAAAATTCTAGATATACGATCACGAACAATTTCCTATTGTTTCCTTTGCGCAATACGATTCAAAAAATGCAACGAAGACCATTCACCCTTATATAATTAGTTATTCATTTTATAAAGTAGAAGTGAAAAGGGGAGCCAAGAAGAAGGGAAATATATAGGAGAAAGAAAATGGGATATTCATTTTATTTTTTTGATGTAGGAAGTCTCAAAATAGTATTAAATAGAAAAATCAAACAAAGAATATAATTATATGGAATATATTGCATAAACATGTTCTAAACTTTATAGAAATTCATTTTGATAGTTTTATTTTTTCTAAATAAAGACAAAATGGGATTAATATAAATTCGAGTAGTACTTTACTTACTTTCAAGAAAAATAAATTATGAAATTATGTTAAGGCATTAGAAAGGTTTTAACGTAGAAGTATATATAGTAGATAGATAGTATCAAGTATAATAAAACATTCACAAGACGAACAATTTATTTTATTTTAAAAACAAGAAACAAAAATCACATGTAAATTATGCTTTCTAAATCCATATAATAATGATGGATTTACAATTAGCATAATAAACTAAGCATAATTGTATCTCTACTAATTCGTTTTTAAAATCTTTGAAAAATTTTAATTATATTCCTAAGTATTAAATATCTTATATTTCTATTAATTTGCTATTTCTCATCATAATTAAAAACACGAATACTTCAAATCTTTATTAATATATTAAAATTATGATTATTATACTATAACTTATCTTTTTTGTTTCTTTAAAAATCAAAAAATAAATTAAAATAAATTTCACTTGAATAAGCGAAAGAAACTTTCCATTACAACCAAAGCATAAAATATTCATTAAATAAAAGAAAGATCACCAATTATTATGGAAAATGTTTTAGTCATAATATTTAAAATATTTACAATAGTCATAATATTTAGTCATAATATTTAAAATATTTATAATCATTGTCAAAATTATATACAAGTAAATATCTTCGTGGCTCGTATTTCTATCTCATATACCCTTTCCTATATGAAAAATGTCGATCGCGATAATAGGTGCGTTTATCCGCGGTTTTATCGTTTACTTTCAGCCCAGAACCGTTCCCCATGAAAATCATCCAATTACGAACCGGGTGGTATCTCTGATCTCTTTTTGGATGCTCCGGTTATTCGAAATACGGGACGGAAGGAGGTAGCAGTTCGATTATTCGAACGACGAAGAGGAAGGGAGAAGAGGCACGCTCCCCGAAAACTGGTGTGAATGGTTGACAACTTACACAGTGTTATCTGGTAGTAGCAGAATGCACCAGTAATCCACCGCTAAGTCCTTGTTGATCCGGGATCCACGTGCCACGTGACGAGGTACGATACACCTCGACGGCTTACCACCCTTAATGAGAGGGTGACAGCCGCGGAGAAAGGTAGATAACATGGATTGAGATCATCACGGTTCTCTGACGATCGTTTTTAAATGATTCTCTTTTTGAATGAAAAAGATTTTTTTTTTTTTTTGAAAAAGAAAATGATTGGGAATTTTGATATGATCTTTTTTGATTTTAGAAACTTCAATAGATTGAGCAGTAAGGAATACTTTGAATATTTTTGAGCGATTTATTTTTGTTTCGTTTTTAAAAAAAAAAGATCAAGATTTGGATTGAAAATAGAATTGTTTGGAATCATAGATAGATAGAATATAAATTAAATATCAAGGAATATTTTTGAATATTTTTGAGCAATTTAAATAGAATGTATAAGAATTTTGATTTGAAAAAAAAATTGATGATTTGAATTGAAGATGAATGTTTAGTATTGTAGATAGGATAAAGATTAATTATCAAGAATTAAGATTATTTGTTTTGTATATTTTGTAGTATTTGAATATAGGATGAAAGTTTATTTTTCTGTAACAAATAATTGAACAAGTAAATTTCCTTCTTTATCTAAAACGAAATGAAAAAATTTTAAATTTAAGTTAAAAGATTCTAATATATGTAATATGAAATAATATAGATTAAATAAAAAAATTCAATTTAAAATTCAAATATTAAATATTTCAATATTATTATATTTAGGCTTAAGATTGAACATTCTTATTTTGAAATTGTTGCCTAAAAATAGAATATTTTTATATATATTATATTTATATCGAAAATCGAATACTAAGAAAAAAAATTTATTTAATATTGTTTGAATTTCTCAATTTCTATTAAAATCGAATAACGTGTAAAAAACAATTATCTTTAGATAGTTCACATGAACTGCATGTGATACAATCGCATATTTATTAGCATTCAATGACGTTGAATGAATAATCGTGAAATGAAATGAACGTGACCCTAAAGTCGAGTGTGTTCATTGATGATGACAAAATCAGGGGTCGCGTATAAAGAGGGTGACTACCCTAATGCATGAATGAATGATAACCTTGACGCGTGTAGATCTACTCTGTTTATAAGAAACAGTTTTAATATGTTTACACATTCGAAGATAATCAATTTTAATGCAATAAGTTCAAATTCTTTAGTATTATTTTTTAAATGTTTTTAAAATATGTTAAAAGAAATAATAAATAGTTAATTAAAATTGAATAAATTATAATATGATGGTATGACAAATAATTTAAAATCGTATGATTTTTTACTAAAATTATTATCACATGATAATATTTAAAGTATGTGTTATGGATTGTTTTTTCATAGACAAATATCAAAGATGTTAACAAGGAACATATAATCAGAAAAAATATATATAACTATTTGGATTATATAATTAAGAATTTATAATACATTTATTATACATACCACTATATAATTTAAGAATTATGCACTATTATTTTATATATCTTATTGACTAAAAATTTAATAACATTTTTTTCCTTTTCACATTATATTCTTCTTATTTTCTTATTATATTAATTTCAAATTAATGTTACATGTATCAATATTATTTTTATTTCAATATATACATTTATATATTAAAATATCTTAAATTTATATTCAAATTTTGATAATTATATAATTAACTCATATACATAATTTATATATAGGATTTAAATTAAATAAAAAAATTGTAATTAATAATTTTTTTGGAATAATATTCTATTTGATATTCTATTTTATTTTGATATCTATTTCTATTTTAATATTCTATTCTAAAGAATTAAATTTTAATAATTATCTATTTTACTCATAAGTTTTCTAGTTCAGAAAAATATATTATTACATTATACATTTTTTATGAAATTAGATCACCTAAGAAGAAAAGGAATCAATACTGTTTTTTTGTAAATACAAAATATTACATCACTAAATTTTAAAATGAAATCACTAACATTTTTTTTTAAACGATACATTACTTGATTTTGAACACATTTGTTTTTTAAATCTTTTTGAGAAACCTATATTTTTCATAGAAAAAACTTACTTTAATACAATCAAATACCATATTAAAATGATGAAACGTTTGAAATAAAACTGTTATCTAAATTTCATATAAAGATACCAATATATCATCACAAGAAACAATTTTAGCCCATTCTAATTACTTCAATACTAATTTTCAGAGGATGAGCATCATTCAATTAATTTAATTTTACGTAATGACAATTTTAGTTCCTTTCAAGAAAATCAAATTTTAATATCTTCATAGACATAGATGTGTTTATTTATCTGGATAGAAAACTCCCATGATAGCTAGATATTTTATACGTACGTAATAGTTTCTCAGCTCCTAAATATAGGTTCGAGATGAAAAGACACATTTATAAAACCACAAATATTTTAAAATTCGATATTTGTATAATGAATATAATAATGGTTATATTTTGCTTGTATCTATTCTCACGGTATATTTTTATATATAATAAGATAGATTATTTTTTATTATACTTATGAATTTTTATATAGTTAAAACAAGTTCAGATATTTAACTAATATATCGAAACTATTATTCAAAATATATTTTAACTTGCATAATATTTGCAAAATTTCACTAGTTTTATTATAAAAAAATTTATGTAGAAATAAACTTACATAGAAAAATTTTCTTATAATTCCTTGCTAAATTACTATTGTTTATTTAAAAAATTAAATTAATAAGATTTTATTTATAAAATGTTATATATTGTTTCAATATCATATTGGGATCTTTTTTACTTCTATAAATTATAAATTAAAATTTTTTTTGTTTTCAATGTTGTATAATATATAATCTAATCTAATCAAAAATTTCATTTAAAAACTTCAGTTCAATTAATGTACAAGTGAATGTTAGAATGAAGAAAAATATATAATATATTTATTTACATCAAATATGTAAAATATATAATATAAATATATAAAATTATATAAATATATAAAAATATATAAAAATATATATGTAAAATATATATTTACATAAAAATCTAGTCTCTTTTCTTTCAGGGATTTATAACAAATATAAATCCTGGTAAATATTAGTAAATGTTATAAGATTCAANGCGATATATTTTAATAATTATTATTTAATTTTTGAAAAATTTGAAATTTTGAAATATAAATTATTTATTAATAATTATTTATTAATAATTACAATTGAACTATAGAATTTCTGTAATGTTATAAGTTTATTTCTTTTTTTTATGAAATATTGTAATTTTTTTTAAATTCGAATTGTTAAGCTTTTCTTCTAAATAAAATTTTTCTTAAAGAAACTTTCATAAAATATATAGTCTTCTTTTAATTTCTGCTTTATTTTTTTTATTTTCTGCTATGAATTAGAAAGCAATAAAATAATTAATATATAATAATAAGATGTTATTTCATTGAAAAATAAATTCAGAAAATTACTCAATTCACTCAAAATTTACATCTATATTCTTTTCTCACATGAACATTATTTTCTTAAATATTTATCTTATTGAATTATCTTTTAAAATGAATTTCATTATTGCAAAATAACAATCGAAATATGATTTAAAAATACATATTTCATTCATTTCCATGATTTTTATTCAATCTCAACAATAATCTTCTGCAACAACATCCTCGTTCCGAGAAAGCGAAATCAACTCTTCAGAAATCTTCCTATATCAGCAACATTGCACCCAACGTAATTACGACTCATTAAATCGAGGCAAAATCCAATCCAACAGACACGCAAAATCCTTGACGCGAGTTTCTCGATGATCCTTATTTGTTGGTCGTTGTTCTCCATAAAAAAATATATATATATATATATATATATATATGAAAAGCAACCAAGTAGAAGAAGCAAGAAGAAATCACGCAGATGAGGAAGAAAAACAGAAGGAAAGAAGCCACGTGTTGCATCCCAAAAGGTCTCGAGTTGCAACACTTTCTTGTTGCATGGCACCTTTACTCATTGCGTCCTTTTTCTTTTTCCTGCCCGTTTCGAGAAATCCTTCTGATTCCAAGGATTCGTTCGCGATCTTCGATGGCATGCGTGCCATAAGTGCAGGATCGCCGCAACAAAATTACACAAATTCTGGAACGAACAGTGATAATGGGCCCTGTAAAATTCCATTGAAAAAAAGTCGCCGGATAAGGATGGAGGAAAGGAAAACAAAGAATGAGAAGGAAAAAATTAAAGATGAAAATGAAAAAAAGAAACAGAGGAAGAAAAATCACCGAGGAAGGTTTACACTTTGTTGACCAAAGTATCGTATCGATTGAGCCATTTCGCCTATAGACACGAGAATCAATCTTAAGTCAACGAAAATTGCGATAATATAGAAATCAGGCGGGATTAGTCGTGGCGAGTGAACGAACCAGAAAAGCAAAAGCGCAACGAGTAAATGTTAGCGCACAGCTGTGTCCATTACATGAGTCGTGTGTTCGCATAGGTGTCGCTTGTACGTACATTAGCCTTAGGCGAAAGTGCACCCTTTCCGCAGGCGAACCTTGTGATTTTCGAATTGCCAAGTGGATCGCCTCTCGTCGCTTTCGAGTGTTTATTTGGCAACGAGTCTTGCTAGTCGTATACAAGGACATGGATTTTTAAGCATGTTAATGGGTATGTGAATGGACGGGATAAGAACAAGATTTGGGCAGATGGTGTTGAAGACCAAACTGGTTCGATCAGATTCTTATAATTTTGATCGAATGAACAAGATTTATTTTTGATGAATCGTTCAGATTCGTGTTGTTTATGGATTTTTTTTTTTCAATACTGAAGACATCTGATGCGAAGTGCATTATGCAAGATTGGATTTAGTGGTGATTGATTATGAAATTATATGAAAAATATTTTAAGATTTCGAAAAAAAGTAGATCATCTCATTAATTCATACATTAATTAAAAGATGCTGAAAAAAAATAGTATAAATGAAAAACTAATTTATTATTTATTTAACAAAATTATTAATTGAGAATAATATAAATAAAATTAATATGAATTTTAATAAAAATTATTTGAGATGTTTAAGAATTTGGAAATGTATAAAAAATTTTGTTAAATAAACATGAATTTTATATATAATTTTATATATTATTATATATTTTATAGTTATCTTATTTTTAGAAGAGTTTTAAATTACAAGGAATTATATATGAGATTATATTTTTTAGGACATTTTTATTTTCAATCATGAATTAGTTTTAATATAACTTTTTTAATTTTTCGAATACATAAATAAATATTACGAATATTTATGCGAATATATAAAATTTACTTTAAAATATATGATATGTATTTAAAAGTTAATTGTCCTTAAGTATATTGTATACTCATTGTAAAAAATATTATATAAGAGATCCTGTGAACATTTTTATCCCATTATGGAAATCAATTTAAATGATTAAAATCATAATTTATGATAATTTATGAACACGATATGATTAGCACTCAATATATAAATTTTATTTACTAGAAGAAGGATATTAATTGGTTATCAAAATGGTTTTAAAAAAAGAAAATTATTTTTCGAAAAATTAGAAATACTCATAAAAATAAAGGAACAAAAACATTTGTTACGAATATCAACGATACAATATAAAGTAAAAAGTACATGAAATATTTATACAGAGAAATAAATTATTCCTATTATTCCTATATAATTATTTCTATATTAAATTCAAGAATAAGAGGAAAATATATCAAAATGTTATACAAAACAAAAAATAAATAAACATACAATAATTTATATAAATTTTGTTTGCAAGAAATAATATGTATTACAAATATATATAATAATAATAATAATAAATGTTAAAATATCTTTTTGATGAGCTTTTATAATCCTTTGATTTTCATTTTATTATAACAAGAAAATTTAACTTTTTAATATGCGAAACATTTTCATCTTTATACACAATCAATTGAGAGATATAGCAGAATTAAAAATACTTTTATGATTTTAAATGATAGATGGGTGCAGTAAAGTAACTTGCAATATGTTAAAAAAAATCACAATTACGTAATATGTTTTATTATTATATGATTTATTAATATTTATTCAATATTAATAATAAATAATATTATAAATTAATTCAGTTTTAATAATTATTCTTTAATATTTGTTTAATTCTTCTATTATTTCATAACAATTAAATTTTACTTGAAAATATCAAATAAAATATTTTATTGTTTAACTTAATTGTTTTATTATTTAATAAAATAGTTACTATTTTATTAAATATTATTATTATATATCCAATAATCATAATTTTCTATGAAATTACAAATTATCACGCGGAAGTGATTTCATGGCGAGAGTGTTCTTCATAGTTCAGTGAAAAGCTTGGCTTAGTGAAACTAAGGAAAAGTTAATTATGTTGTAATAAATACTAGATCTACTTTTCTTTCGAAATATAATGAACTTAATTAACGATTTTTAATAAATTTATAATTTAAACAAATTAAATTATCAGAAAAGAATCATATTGGATGTATAGAAACAAATTTTAAAATTATGAAAAATTAAAGTGATTAATAATTTTTTATTAATATAAGTTTTAAAAAATAATGAATCACACATTAAAACAAAAAATTTATGTTTAGAAACATAAATTTCAACATAATATAGAGTTATAAAATTTTTTTAATTCATTAAATAAATTATTTTATTTAATTTACTAATTTATATTTTATGTATAAATATATCATTATTATAAATAATTATATATTTATAATTATTATATGTGTTATAATTGTTAAAATAAAATGTTGATTTGTAAACATTTCTATTTATATTCAAACTATATTATATACATTGTTACAGATCGAATAATATTTATATTCTACATTATTCAGATTATAATAAAACATAAAATTTTAATTATAATTTAATGATTTGACCATTAAAAGTTAATAATACTAAATATGTATAAGAATAATATTTGAATATTTATTAAATAATAGATATTGAAAATTTAAGAGAAAATTAATTATTTATTATTAATATTTCAAAAATATATTATTATATATATACACTTATATATTACTTATATTATTACTTATATATATATATATACACTTTCAAAATATTTTAAAATATCCAAAAATTTCAAAATATCCAATCAACTCTTATTCCTTTAATAATGATTTATTATATTCTTAATGTATTCAACTTACATAAACATTCATCTTTTTTTTTTTCTCTTCAACTCTTTTTCTTTTTTCCATTTAATGAAAATCATTTAACAAATATTGCAATAATATAAAAAGCACTCATATTTTGCTTATTTTTAATTTATTTTATTTAGTAATTCATTCATTATTATTCATTTTTCATTAAAACATGCATAGAATTTTAAATATTTCAATGTATCTTACATAAAAATGTTAAATAGGAAATTTTATCTAACAACTACATGGATACAAATTTCTTCGTTCATTCAAACAATAGAAATTCGATAAATATCATTAATCTATTTTGTATATTAAGTGGAAGGACAAATGAACGATCGAAAAGAGAAACGATATTCTACGGAATAAGGCACGTGTGTGTGACCGTATCATTAGGACCACCCTTCGCGGCCGAGTCAGGGAGCATTTTTTGGGAGCGTAATGACACTTCGTGCGCGAACCATTTAGGTGGATCCCCGGTAAATTGTTCCGGCCCCCAGGTACCGGCCACGCAGACCCTTTAAACGACAAGAAACCTGAGCGCAACCTTCGAAATTGTACACTCTAAACAAAAGCGATTGCGCTACCTGGATGCGATGGTTCATTCCTTTGCTTTCGCCTGTGAGCGATGGAAATTCGTGATCGAAAAGAGGAAAAGAAGATAGAAAGAGGAGAAAATGGAAGAGGATAATGAAGAATGTGAAAAGTGAAAATGGATGATTAAAAAAAAGAATTTTCTTTTTCTTTTTTTTTTTCTTCCTTAATTTGTCTCTTCCTTTTTGTAATAATTTAAAAAAAATTTTTTAATATTTTTTGTTCTTAAGTTCTCTTTCAATTTTTTCGTCCTTTTTTTTCTTTTATTTTTTTTTTTAATTTTTTTTTATATCGTTCTATATTTAAATAAAAATTTGCTTTCTATATTAAAATTTGATATCTAAAATAAATAAATGTAAAACAAAAATTTTGTTTAAAAATTATTTTATGTAAAAGTTTTATCGAAGAAATATTGTTTAATAAATAATAAAAAAATTTAATGTATAATAATTTATGCACAATACATGAATATTATCATTAGTTCTGTCAAATTAAAACTTCTCTAATTTATTTTTGCCCCGTACGAAAATCTTCAAGAAATTAATCATAACTGAATGATTATTCATGAAACACAAAGCACGTGTATGTAATTAAAGAGAAGTTATGAAAACTGACAAATGAAACGTCAAAGCAATTTATAAAATTGCAATTAAGACGAAAGAAAAGATAGTTTGAAAAAGATTAATTGCTTGTTTTGCATCAAATTAATCTTGACAATATACCAACTTAATAACGTAATGACATCAGAAAAAATTTCTAATAATTATACATATATATAATTAAAAATAAAACTAAAAAATTTAAAAAAAGTTTTTAAAATTTGGATTACAATTTTAACAATTTTTGTGATATACGTAAGAGAAGAAATCTTCTTTTTCACAATCTTCTTTTTCCTTTTCATTCTTTCTTGTTACATTTTTTTTATTTTTCTTTATATATATATATATTATAATTTTTCTTTATGTCTTTTATTGAATATCCATTTTTTTATATTCACTATTCTTTATAAGAAAATTTATCTTAATGCTTATTAATTTCTTAATTTTTTTCTTAATTTTGTTTATTGTTACATTCTTTTTTTCAATTCTTTTCGTTCTTTGATATACATTTATATATATTGTATATATTGTAT
>NW_006264074.1:46186-53784 GCF_000469605.1 Apis dorsata
AAACCAACATCAAAACCAGCCGAGAAACAGATCGATTCGAAGGACTGAACAGAAATTTACGTAAACATTAATGTATTTTCAGTATAGGAGAAACAAGAAAAATAAAGTATAAAATATTTTATATATAATATTTATATATATTTAATTTTTAAAAAATTAAAGTTAATATAAATTTTAAAAAAATATAAGCTTCATGGTACACTTGATTCATCAACAATTCATTTTACTTAAATCATTAATCATTTTGATTTTATTTTTGGTAATTTGTAAGTAATATGCATTTATTGACAAACGTTAAGAAACAAATTAATCATTTGATTTAGATTTGATATCTTTAATTTATCTTTAAATAAGAGCATTCGAAAAATAAATTATTGCTATATCATAATGGATTGTTATTTCTCTGTTATTTTTAGTCACATATTTATATTAATAGATGAGAAATAAATTTGTAATGAATTTGTTTTTTAATTTTTATCAATAAGTATGTGTAACAATATCTTTTTAATATAAACATAATAATAAATTAAGAAACAAAAAATTTCCAAAGAAAAATTATTTTAATATTTTTATTTATTTCTAGATTAATTTATATTATTAATAATTCATACAATGAATTAATTCATCTTTCGCAATTAACGATTTGAGATTATTAAAATTTTAATTTTATTAAAATTTAAATATATTGTATAACCTCTTTTACTCTATCTCTCTCTAATATCGCATAATCTAGATTTTTTAATGAAAATATCTTTTTCTTTTTAATTAAAATGTAATATACATAATATACATTTAATATAAATAATATAAATATATCTTAATAAAATATATATCTTAATAAATATATATTTATCTTAATGGAAATATTCTTAATAAACAATATTTTTTAAATTATTATTGATATTATATCAAATAAATATGTAATAAATAAATGGCAATAGAAAATCTTCCTATAATTTTTATTTTTGTTTAACAATGTATCAATATTTAATTGATACATTAGAACAATATTCTCAAATTTTTGAATTACAATTACCTTATATAATATTCAAGTAACTTGTAACTTTCTTTTTTCTATATAAGCATAGAGAAAATATAATTTTATTTATTAACTAAAAATTATATCAGCAATCCTTAAAAAAATATATTTTCTCCTTTCTCTCGTAGATCTTAAATCATAAGTTGGGAATCACTGAACTAGAAGAACCTATAATCACAAATGATCAGCCAAAAAATAATCACCGATTTCCTCCGATTTTCCTTTCTTCTTTTCTCTTGCACTTATAAACTCGAAGCATTGTAACCGTGACACGTAACATGGAAAAAGAGACATATCAAAGAGAGAATCGTACGAGGCTGCGAGACTCGCACGACAACAGCAGAGCGAACTACAATGTCAGTTCAATGATATTTCGCGGACAAATCCGCATTATAACTCGTGAAAGAAGTAGTCTAACCAATCTTTATATCTGCTTGACACGATTCATGTCCTTGGATGACGAAATACCGCGATAATCTTCGACATCGTTTCAATTAATAATGACAAAAAAAAGTATTCTGTTTATATGGAAACTGGACTCTGTTGATAAATACTTTCAATTTTCTGAAATAGTAGTGAAGTAAAATGATCAAATGAGTGAAGTAAAATTCTCGAAATGGAAAATCTTTGAGTCTTTTTTATATTTTTATAATTATTTTTATAATTATTTTCATAATAGCTGTTTATATCTTATAAGAATGACATCATCCATAAAAATTAAAAAAAAACATTATTTAATATTACAATTAAATCACTCATAAAATTATATTATTTAAATAAAACACAATACATATATTTAAAGAAAAGATTTCAATATTTTCTATAAAATATAGTTTAGATTGTTTTTTGTAACATGAAAAGATCGTCACAAAGTAAATTAGAATACTTAAAAATATGAAGTGAAATTACTGATAATTGTAAATTTAATATAAAAATATTTAATATGAATATTTCAATTAATTTTTCATTATATATACATATATATATTATATTATATATTATATATATATATTATATACATATATATATAATATTATATTTAAGACTGATGAAGATTTTGTACATATTTTTTTTTTATATATTTATTTTTCTATTTTTCTTAAATTTATTAGAATGTTTTAAATAAGGAAATAAATATTTGTACAAATGTTTTAATAAATTTGAATATAATGAATAATATAATGGTCAATGCTAATAGAAATCATAATATTTTATTTTATTTTTTAATTTGAATAAGAAAAATTAATAATTTAATCACATTAATCATAAGTTAAACTTTTATCAATATTAATTACTTGATTTTTAAAACATTAAACATTATACATTAATATTGAAATTATGAAATTTTTTGGAAAAAGTAATTATCTTTTGACTTAATTAAGAATTAAGAATATTAATTAGGAATATTAATTAAGAATATTTTATAGTAAAAAGGAAGCAGATTTATTAACTTAATATAAAAAAATATTGGAAAAAAAATATATTTTCA
This sequence comes from Apis dorsata, assembly GCF_000469605.1. Classification (NCBI taxonomy): domain Eukaryota; kingdom Metazoa; phylum Arthropoda; class Insecta; order Hymenoptera; family Apidae; genus Apis; species Apis dorsata. Next base: position 48,715 of record NW_006264074.1, read on the forward strand.
AGTAATCATTAGTAATCATTAAATTGATAAGTTTTTATTTCAATTTTTGATGAATTTTTCAAATTTGCTGTTTCTAATTTATAGCTATATATATACACTTATTTTTTTTTTTAAATAAACAATACAAGATATAATTTATTTATTATAATTTTGTTAGATGAAAAAGATACAAATTCTATATTCTTATTGTACAAAATATTCTAGAAATCTGTAAATTTCTAAAAAAAATGTTTGAATATTTTCATCTAATTTATAACTTTACATCATGTGAAATCTTTTTTTAGATATCTATATTACGCATAATAATTCAATCTCTCAAAAATAAATCTGTCTTTACAAGATCTTCAATTATAAAAAACATTAAACTTATGATAAATATCTTTAGAATATACTTATTATTTGAAATATTTTCAAATTTACAAATAATGTATTAAAAATAACGATGAATATAACTCACTATTTAAAAATGACACCCTTAATCAGGAGATATACATACATACATGTCTCTATCAAGATCTTTTGGCACATGCACCAATGACACGTGTTTCATATGTTTTTCACTGTCTTGTTCAACCCTCTTTCTTTCGTCCATCCGAACGATTTATGAATGCCATCGGGTATATAGGGCTCATAGAAAGTCAATGCAAAATTTCGGGGCGCCGCCTACCTTCGCTCCCAGCTCTGCACCACAGAATTGAGCTCGAATGCAACACCGTAGGCTTCTCGACACACCACCATGCGTGTTCCCTTTATTATTGTTATTTTTTTCTTCTTCCTCATCCGCCGTTTCCCCGGTGGACACACCACGGTGAACGTTGAGCCGAACGAGTGAAGAGAAAATGGAAGGGGGAGGATTCGATCTCTTTGCCTTCGAGGGGACAGTTGCCTGGGCCCAGTTCACCTGCTCTTAAAAATCTAAGCACGCGAAATCACGAATGCCTATTAGCCACCTCTTGTGTCTCGGTCGAATAGTCATCTGCTAAAATGTAGCGATGGGCACAAGATTGCCTCTACAACGAAGAAAATTATGCTCCCTTTGCTCTTCGACTTGCGACACCAGCCGCCGATTGATAGAGATCGAATCATTTGGATGTCGTAATATCGAGTAATTAGACCCAACGATCAATTTTTGAAAAGTGAAATTGATGTTTAGGGATTAGATGTTTCTCTGTGGATCGTTTTTTTCTTTTCTTTTTTTTTTGGTTTCTGAATTTGAGAAAAGAATAGGGTGTAATTATTGATGGCAGATTAGAAAGGATTGAATATCTTTTTAATTGATTTTAAACGAAATTTCGTAATTGTGATTATAAAATTCGTGTAATTTGATTTTATGTAGGTATAAATTGAATTTTAATTGATATTTTATGTCTTAAATATTAATTTAACTAAAAAACGGATCTTAAAGATCAATTTAAATCAAGTTATAATTTTTTAAGTAAATAATCAAATATTATATTATGATTATTTCTGTTATAATTATTTGCAAATATTTTATTCTTCTAAAAATTGAAAAATCCATAATTTTCTATGAATAAAAATTACTTTTGTCTAATGTTAAAATTCTTCTTCTTCATATAATATATAATATAATATAATATAAAATTTCTTAAGAAAATACTTCTAGAATACAGTTAATAAAATTTTTTAGAAATCCAAAAATTTAAAATTTCTTAAATCAAATCAACTTCATAAATTAATATTAAAGTTTTAATATAATATGAAATATAAAAAAATTAATTCAAAAAAAAAATTTTTTTAATCTTTTTTTAACGAATATTTGACAAAAATTCTGGTCGTAACTCAATATCGTTCAAATCCACGCATGTAAGGATTTCAACGCCCATCGCTACTCGCGTGTAAAGAACGCGCGAGAAGATACGAAAGTCGTCAGTTTCGGTGGAAGAAAATGCAGCATCATTCGTAATCACAGGCATGCGTCCATTTTTTCTCTACTAGCATATTTTGGAGTCTTGAAATTGCAGTCCAATTTCCATGATGGCTGGTACTTATATCGCGTCGCTCTAAATGTAAATTTTTCTAGTCTGTCGTATTAAAATTTTTGCATCCCCTGCGTGGTATTATAACTGAAACTGGTAATATCATAGGTGAACAGAATATAATAATAAGTATAATAATAAGTAAAAGAAGAATTTAAAATGTTATTTATGCTGAAGTTAGATCTCCTTGAATGATTTAATATAATTTTATTTTAATATATATCTTTATAGTTGCATTGAAAATTCAATTATGTTATTTTTATTTTATATATTTATTATTATATATTCTACAAAATATTAATTCCAAATTAAAATCAATTGTGAAGATTAATTTAATTTAATTTAATTTTAATTGTTATTAATTTTATTATTGTATAATATCAATGATATATCATCATTGAAATGAAATATAATAAAAAAATATAAATGTTAATTATAAACTCAATGAAACGAATTCAATCATTTCTATGAATAATTATATTTCAATAATTATATTTCATTAACATATAAACAAATTAAATCATCTAAATTAATTACATTCGGATTAACGTTCACTTACAAAAAAGTCCTATAAATATAAACGTTCAAAAGCGTTGCATCGATTAATCAGTAAAACAGATTTTCGTGTTCTTTTCATATCATTTTGTAATTGTATACACTCGGATTCATTTTGTACGTCTTGTCTGTAAGAAAAAAATAAAAAGAAAAATAAATAACTGACATAGCAATCACCGAGTACGAAACGAAAGAATATTTATGTCTTCATGAACGACTAACCGACGGTTATTACGAAGAATGGAGGGGAAAAAAGTCTTCTTGTTTCCTTTGAACGAACTGTGAGCGCATCGCTAATAATCGGTCTCGGTCCTTGACGCGACGTTAAAAATTAGTTTATAAAAAGAAACGATTCTCAGGATGGCAGGGTATGCGTTGGTGAACACCCAGTATAAAGTTGTCCCCTGTATACGACATCATATTTCAGCATTAAGTGGCCCGATGCTCGGAATATTAGTGAAATAATACTTGTTCTGCGGGCGATAATATATGATGCACGACACTGCATGATTAAAAATCGCGATATTCCAGCTGCTGTGTAATATAGGCAGATTTAAAAACTCGGCCACGAAATACTGGTATTTTAGAGATACTTCTTTGCATCGTAATCAGATTGTCATTGCATGTTTCGCATAATAAATATTTTTATCATTTACATTCGGGAGATATGTATTGTTGTATTGTTATTTGATATAGACACTTCCTTTAAATTAATACTCTTTAACTAATTTACACTTTTTGGATCCATAAGTGAAAATAGATTTTTAAATAATTTCTAATAATAGAAATTAAAATTCTTATTTGAAAAGTTTTTTTTTATATTTCGTAAGTTATTCCTGATATTATAAAATTGAAATTTTATTATAACTTTGATTTTGTATAATATGTTAATTTTATTATCATATTTATTATCATTTCATATTATCAATTCATTCAAATTTAATTTTTATTTTATTAATTTTTATCACTTTCTCGTGAATAAAGCCATAAAAAAGCTCTTGAATAATTATATTATTACTGTGAATTGATATTAAATTTTCAATAGTTAATAGTTGATATGATTAATAATTGATTATTAAAATATAAAAATAAAAAAAGGTTTTAGTTTTAATTTTGCATCTTACATTACACGCTTTTCAAGAGAAATAAGACAAAATTTGATACATCAAAATCTTTTCACAATTAAATTATTATTATTAATAAAAATTTTTAAGTTTTTGATTAAAATAAATAGTTATTAATAATAATCGATATTACAAATTATTATAAACAATAAAATATTCACTAATTTCCTCAATCTTATCATAATAATTCATTTGTTTTATTCTCATATTCATAAGATAAATTAATAATCAACCCAACTATAAACTTTTACCAATAATTATCTAATCACCATGCAATAGTTTCGCAATTCTCTGTAAATCAGATGTAATCCAACTACTGTTCCGCATTCGATAAATCGTATATTCCCTGGCGATTGATGATAAATCAACGTCGATCGACAAATTCGCACGGATCGGATATTTAAAATTCCGAGGCGACATCATTTACGACGCCTCTAGTGATGGCGGCTGTTCCGCGATTTCCTTCGCGAATTCTGCGCACGCGCCGCATCGTATCAATTATTCCCGGGGTTGGGCCTAAGAGCTGCGAAACAATTTCTCCACTCGGAAGATCGATAATGGTCGGGACGAGGGGCAAACAAGTGAAAGATGGCGTAAGGCCTTAACCACCGGCGAGGCGCGCGCGATCATCTTTCTTGTATCGTGACACGTACATTATAATGCCCCGTCTGAAAATCGCAATCAAACGATATTTAGTCCCCGAAGGAGATATAATGCACGCGGGGCCCAACGATGATCATAGGTTAACGTATATTTAGGCAGATGCGACAAAAATTGAGCGTCCCCTGTTCGTCCCCTTCTGCTCTTCCTTTTCAACCCTATTCATCTTTCTTTTTCTTTCGACTTATTTTTCGTCTTCCTTTTATCTTTCCTTCTCTCTTTTTCTCGCATTAAGTATTCTTTCTTTCTTGTTTCCCTCTTTATTGGTCTAAGTATATATAGTATTTAGTTTATCATATTAATTTGATATTTTGATTTCTTTTCTTTTTTTTTTCTTTTTTTCCTCGCTTATATTTGTTTATGAATTTTATTGAATTTATTTTATTTTATTTCAATTTCATTTTTGGTTCTCTTTTCTTTTCTATGAATTTATGTTGTTTAAATTAATTTCAAATATTTCTTTTCAAAATTATTTTGATTTTCTTTTCCTTTTTTTTTTTTATCTTGAACATTTTTCTCTTTTTTATACATTTATATTTTTGAATTTATTTGAATTGAATTTTATTTGTTTGAATTGATTTCTTATATTTATATGTTTATATTTATCAAGTTGAAATGTTCGAGTTAAATTGTGATTGAAAAATGAATATATATCATCAATGAATATAGATCATTTTCTCTTATATTATGTTTCTTGTATGACTCAAACAAAAAGAAATCCAAAAAAAAAAAAA
>NW_006264074.1:53889-55076 GCF_000469605.1 Apis dorsata
GAATTTCAAAAATTTATCTATAATTATACAAATATGATTAGAATTAAAATAATATTTCACATATCAACAAATTAAAATTAATTTTCTTAAAATATGATGCACATTTTTAAATTTTAATAACTTTATTAATTTGCATAAATTTTATTCTTATTTCACACATATATAAACACAAATTATATGTTATAATTAAACGTTATTAACATATATGTATATATTTATTTCAATATAGTGTATTATTTAAAATACATTTAATATATGTGTAGTATTCACATTTTTCATAGATTTAATTAAATATATGTTAATAGATTAAATATTTAATAGATAAATAGATTAAATATTAATTTAATATATTTAATTATACATTGCTTTTCAACTGCACGAAAGAAAAGAATTGTTAATTAGTAAATCTAAATGTTTTAAAACTTTATTAAAACTTTTTCTACATTAAAACAAAATTAATTGTTTAAATTTTTAGTTAAAATAAATAATATTTCAATTTAATGAATTGAATTATTAACAAATTTGTCAATACATCATAAAATAATTAAAAGTTAAACAATTTTCGAGTAGTAGGATTGTTTATTATATAGAAGAGTGTAATAGAAACAAAAATACATTACAAAAAATAAATTAATCATCGTTAGATACATTAATTTAAATATATACTTATTCCATGTTCGAACAATCAATCAATAATATTAAATATTAATATTTAATATTATATTATAATAATATTTAATATTATTCGATCATTTAATATTAAATATTAATATTAAATGTGTATTACAAATTTTACAGATTAGAATATAAATATTTTTAATATACATTTATATATATACATATATGCATTTAAAATCTCTTATGTCTTAAAACATTTCTTCCTCTGCATTTTTTCGATGTTTTTCCTTTCGTTTTTTACCGACCCTCTTCTTGATCGCCATTGCCGATAGTGATTTCGGGATCTTCCGGTGTTATCTGACGCAACGCAGGACGTGTCGCGTGGCCGCCACACGATACAATGTTCGAATGGTCGTGTGGTCTATCGATCGATCGAGAGGTGGTCGGTATCTCCATCCAAGATCGTATGACGCGCCGCCGCTGTGAACTGGGTTACAGAACGCATTAATGCGCGACTCGATTACAAGGCAGCTCTCGATTGATTCGGCCTGACCACTGGCCCGCCGCAA
>NW_006264074.1:55311-56969 GCF_000469605.1 Apis dorsata
AGATTAAACGTTTAAACCCGGTGTGCCGGGCATCGAGCGATTCCTGAATTCGTAATTTCACTGTGGATCTCAGGGAGAAGAGGGAGGCCATCTCAGGCTCGCGTTACGATACCGGAATTCATTTCGAATCAATCGAGACATGTTTCTCTCTTCTCGATTTGAAGCAATGATGAAAGAAAAAACGAATTACAGCAATTTTATCGAAAGCTTAGTTTTTTTTTTTTCTAAATATTAATATTTTATTTTGGAATGGAATTTGCTATAGATGATGCGAATTATTAATTATGTTAATATATAAAAATTTTATATATTAATATATAATATAATAATAATATATATTTTAATATATAATAATTATGTTAATATAAAATAATTATTAATTATTTTAAATATGAAAGAATTTAATTTAATATGTAATCAATTTTTTTCGAAAACACATTTTTTTTGAAAATATTGAAGACTATAAAATGGCGAATAACTGTTAGAATTTATTTCTTGTATTATATAAAGAATAAAATAATTTTTTATTCGTTTGATACTAAATAACCTCTATTATGTATTGTTTATAATATATGACACATTTGTTTTCAACAAATATTAATTATATAATTTGATATTAAAATTTAGAAATTTATAAAAAGTGGAATTAATAAATTTAATTTTTGAATATCGCATCTATTGCTAATGATAAAATTTTACATTATTTTCTCTCATCTCCTCATCATTGACATGTCTAATATTAATTCTTCATAACTTTTTAAAAAGAATTTTTTTCTGTATGTTCCTGTGAATTAGTGTCTACTTATACGCTTTAATAATTATCCGTAATTACCAATCCAATATCAATAATTCTTTAAAAAAAAGATTGTTTAATCATTTTAATAATAATAGGTTATAAGTGATATTCGTTCTCCTATTGATTGCACAATCTTATTACTATGTGCATCTTGATAGGATTACCGATCGTTAGAATGTGTTAACTCATTATCTTCTCCCAACTATTCTACATAATTTTTCCAAAATTTTAGGTTTACAAGCCCATCACGCGTTACCTAAATTCTCCGAGTATCCCGCTGTTCCACTTCGCTTAAAGCTCAATTTAAAATCAATCACACGTGGTACTGGCGATATATGTGACAACATAAAAAAACATTATGTGATTCAATTACGCCACGCTTTCAGATCTTATCAGCCTCTTTATCGCACGGTCGTGGCGATTAATGAACGGCTAAATCGCCCTCGTTAGCACCGGGCGAAAGATTGTTTAAACCCAACTTTGTTACAATACAAATCCTTCCAGGAAAAAGAAGGAGAGTAAGAAAAAACAGATGGGAAAAAAAAGTATTGAACCTGATCTCGTGTCATCGATTATCAACAGGATATTGCATTATGCTAACGAGATCGTCCCTTTGGTGGGTATTCTTTCCTTTCGTTGATCATTGATCCATGTCGTGTTCTCGATATCAACGATCGCGATTTTACGAGCGACAAAGTAGATGGTTAATTAAACCACCTTGCAAGTGACGATATCCCGTACTTTTCTTATCTCACTTTCTCTTTGCACAGGATATCATAATTTTCGAAAAATTAAAATAACGTTGAGTTATCTATATAAGAAATTCACCATCTGTTTTCGCTTCAATATATATATATATATA
>NW_006264074.1:57157-64296 GCF_000469605.1 Apis dorsata
AACGACTAGATGCAGTCTTACTGTGATGCTACATCGGTCAGAATGTAAGGATTCGAATAATTAATGAGCTAATTTGATTACAAATATAGTATATTTTTTCTTTTTATATGTTTTTTATAAATCTCTCTTTTTTATGTTTGTATGTACTACAAAGTATAAGTATATAGAATGTGTATTAACATGAAATATCAAAGCAAGATTTTCTTTTGCTTTATATAGAATGTTTGGATAAAATGAATAAAAAGTCGTAAAGAATGATTTTAAAAATTAAAATAAATGCAAAAGTTGATATTGCAAAAATTTCCCTTAAAATTTATTTTTTGAGTTATAAAGTTAATTTAATTTTTGTATTAGATAAAATGAAAGAGCTTTATTTCACATTCTATCTTTTTATTGAGTACAATATTAAATTAAATAATTTGAAAAATGTCTTTAAAAGATATTTTTGTAATTTTTATCTGTTTTTTAATCTTTAAAATCACATTTTAAATATTTTTTTTATTTCAATAGAATATACATAAATGATTATAATTAAGGCAATAAATTAAATAAATGCATGAAATGATATCTTTCAAAATAAAAACATAATTTTAATATTAATAAATTTTGCCAAATGAATTTATAATATTTGGAAAAACAAAAATTAATTGATTTGGTAATTGATATTTATACTTGTTATTACTAATATATAATTAATAATATATCCATATTCAAAAACGATTAATATATGAAGAAAATTGTATTATTTTTTGTAAACAATATAATGATTCATATAATTTTTTTATAAATAGATTTTTTTTCATTTCTTTCATTTTTTTCATTAGATTTTTGAATTTCAATTTTTTAATAGAATACTATAAAGTTTTTTTTATATATTGTTTATATATCGTATGAAAATGTATTTCAAAACAAATTCAAACATGTATCATCATTCAATAACTTTCAAAATCAAGAATGAAAAATAATTCAATCTTTTCTAATATTGTATATTTATTCATCTTCTTGATAAATTTATAACATTTGAAATATTAAATGTTTAAATGTTATTGCCCTAATATTATTTATCATAAAATTTATTATGTTTTAAAATCTTTTGGTCATTTAAAATTTTTTACGTGACAAATTTGTTATGGATTGTTATTTATTATAGAATTTTCAAATCTGAATTTTACAATTTTTTTTAAATATATTAAAAATATTTATAAAATATATATAACATTGATGAAACGATTTAAAAATATAAAAATGAAAGAATATGTATCATTATCATGAATAAAACTAAAAACGTTATTATCTGAATTTAAACAATTAAGAGTGATAATTGCAATTGAATATTTTATATAACTTTATTAATCCATAAAAATACAATTCATTACGATAATTCATTACATTATAAAATAAATAAATACTTATTTCATTCTTGATTTTGTACGATCTTGAAGATTTATATATATATTTTAAATGCTTCTATAAAATAATATTCTATAAAATAACTTTAAAAAAAATGATGTAAAAAAATTTATAGCATTGCATCTAAAAAATTGAAAATCTCATTTTGAAATCTCGAAAAAAATACAATCACAAAAAATTATATGAATCATTATTTGAATTATGTTATTTATGAAAGATAATACAACTTTTTATGTATAGTCGAAAAAAGTATTGGATAATAACATTTTATATAAATGATCTTCATCGCGCAATATATGACTAATTTATACAATGATTTCTGCAGGCATATAAATTATAGATCAAAGCAGCTTGATCCGACTTTTATTAATTTATTTCAATTCATTTAAGAATTCATAAGATGTCAACATTCGTTTAATAAGATTTAAGAACGATATCCACATTCATAACAATTTGCACGTGGAATAAAATTGATTTCGAAACGTGCGTACGAGAGAGTACGACTTTTCGAGTATGACAAAATTAATCGGTATATGAATATTAACACCTTTCTTTCACGACGCGAATCACCTGTAGTTCATGCGCTCCCTTCGTCGTAATATTTTATCTCAGATACTGATCTGATATTCGTTATTATTAATTATAATGAAAATTATTTATCAGATCAGACAGTAACATTTGTTATCAGCGTAATTAGTATCGACTTAACGCTATTGATCGACTGTATACGATGATTATTTTGTTAAAATCTGCTTGAAATTCGGAATAAATTTTTATACATAGATAATTAAGGATATCGTAACGATATCTTTGTAATTATTATTATTTATTTTTTCTTTGATTTAATTGACAATTAATAAAAATTCTATTAAATGAATAATATTTGGTATTCTATATCTACATATAGATTTAATAATATATATTATAAGAATTTTGAAAAATCAATTTTGAAAGCCAAAATAAATAAGAAAAAATTTTATACAAAAATGTTAATTGCGTTAATTGCTTATTTATAAATTATAAACAATTTAAGTTCATAGATAAAATAAAATTAGATAAAATAAAATATCTCTGTCTTCATTTAATGCAAATTTTAATTATTTAAAACTTAATAAATAATTGATATTTTTATATAATATTGATATTTTTATATAATTTTTATATTTGTTTCTTTAGAATTGACTCTCCAAAAATATTTTATGAATATATTAATATAGTATGAATTTTGGAAAATGAGATTTGCAAAATATTAGAGACATTTGAAAAGTTATTTTCAAAAAAGTTTCTTATAGATGTCAAAAACTAATAAAACAGATTACAAATTTTATTACAGGATAAAAATTTAAAGAAATTCAAAATATTTCCATAAAAAAACAACAATTTTTAATAAAAAAGAAAAAAGCATTAAAAAAAATAAAAATTAAAAATTTCTATAATTAAAAGAAATATTAGGTATAAAAATATAATTTTTCATATCTAGTGGTAATAATAAATAATGTATTTTAGAAAATATAAATTTCTATCTCGAATAGAAAGATTACAAATTAAAAAATAATAATCGAAATAATTTTTTTTGAAATCTACTATTTTTCAGTGCATTATAAAATTTAAATCATGTTTAAAAATATATTCTTAATATTTTAATTATCTGTACATTTTGTCGTTTTTAAAACTGATTAATTTCGTTAAAGTAATCAAGAATCGTGAAAAGGACATCTTGATAATTCATATTTTAATGTTGTCAAAATTGGAAATATTTGAAAAAAGGCTAATATAAATGAAGTTTCCTGATAATTCTTAATTTTGAAAGGCTAAAATTATTTTTGGAATTCTTTAATATTTTATTTTTATTTAAAAATTTAATCATCACATCGATGTAAAAAATTTATGATTTTACATCTAAAATATATAACAAATCTAAATATAATCTTCAATTACTTTCCTAATTAAATTCATTTCTTTAACTAAATTTTTATTTTACAATTCTTTCATGTAGCATAATTTTAATATAATATAAAATATAAACATTATTATTTATATTTTTATTATATTAATTATATTTATATTAAATATAATTTAATATAAAATATAAACACTTATAAAAAATTAAATATATAAAATAAAATAAAAATTGAATATAAAAACTAAAAGATTTATCTTCTTTAAATACCTATTTAAAAATTCTAAAATTCTAAAATTTTAATATTCTTCCAAAAGTTTTTAGTTAAATAAATTTTCAAATAAATTAAAATTTTAAGAATAACTTTCCATTTTCAATTTTCAAAAAAATAACATTTATTTATGAAACTAATCTAAAATAATAATATCAATATACTATTACTATAATAAAGATATAAAGAAAATTACAATAAATAAAATATTTACGTAAGACATTTACAATAAATAAGATAAATTATAAGATAAAAAAAAAGATATTTCGAATACGCTTATAAATGGAAAATTGACTTTAAAATTTTAATTCAACATTTGATCCAAAAACAAAAAACAGTGAAGAATCCACGGCTGTCTATGGAAAGATTAATCAAACAATCTGAAATCGATCGATGCTCAAGGTGTCGATGTGCTAATTGATTGCGCAGCTCGCGCGTGAACGACATTATGGCGACGTGAGTTTTTATTAACAGGTTCAGCCGATGTATACGAAGGGGAAGAGGATAAATTTCGAGAGAGCATCGAGGTCTTCGAAAAGAACGAAAAAGATGAAGAAGCGTGGATCAGCTGCTGGTTCGCCTCCTTTTGGACCGCCTCGAACCTGATTCCATTCTCTTCCTTCTTTTCTTTTCATTTTTTTTTCCAAGGAATCGATTTTTTGTTCAAAATTTTTTGCCGGCATGGCGCGTGCTATAAAGACGCAAGAACGAAACATCTTCCTATTCTTCTTCTTCGACGTATGAAATATCGATGGCAATTAGCTGCAGCAGGTTGATTTAAGACCAGCCTCAATGGAGAGTTTAATCTCGATGGGCAAACCCTCTTAATCTGGTACGCATAAACCATGATTGGCTGCTAGTCTAATTAAGAAATTGCATTACATCGTATCATCAAATGCCGAATTTTTATATAAAAAATTCATATTGAATATTTTTGAAAATTATTTGATCAAAATAGGTACTATTTGCATTCTTTTAACAAGATTTTAAAATATACTTTTTTCGAAGAAGTTTTTTAGAAATGATAATTCTTCAAAGACCTGGATTAGAAGAGGCTTTCTAACACAAATTAATTGCAAAAATATTTAAGAAATTGTAAAAATAAGAATTTTGTAATTTGGAAATTTATCTATATTAAAACAAGATAAACAATTTAAAACACAAATCTACAATTTAAAACAAGAAAAGAGTACGATTTTGCAGGTTAATGAATATCTCAAAAAAGTCCGCTTAGAAAAGAATAAAATTTTTAAAATTCATTGACAAAAATATTGTTTCTGCAATACAGAATATAATAAGTTTTTCAAAGATACTAATTTCCAATCAAAGAATAAAAGAATAAACTAATTAACGAACACATTCACATAATACGATCTAACAAAATATTCGTTGTCATCCTAATCGATGCTTGATTAATTTCGAGCGTAAATCGATTTTATGTCATTTCACCAACACATTTGAACATTTCGAGGTAATCCACACGTGTCGTTGCATGTTGGAAATTAAGATTAAAGACGTCTCTCATTTTCGCGGGTTGCCCTAATGACGCTAGCCGGATTACTTGATGTTTGCTACCGTTGTAAGCATCCGGGGGTTTTACCGGGTTAATTACAAAATTACTCCCTTAGGATTTTAACCGGCCGCGAGAGGAACTGGGGAACAAAAACGACCGAGAATCGAGACCAGGGTTCGTTAACGTTAAATCACGTTGAATAACGTGAATCAACGATCGCGATCTAATGGCTGTGTAAAAATTATCCGATAATAAAGGTATTTTGTTAAACGAATTTATAAATTGTTGGTGATAATTTTTTGGATTGTAATTAGAAAGGTTTTTATTTTTGAAAGAAAGTTAAAACCGGTTAAACGTGGATACGATGAAGTTTCGTGAATGTTTTTTGAGAAATATATCAAGGTGAAAGTTAATAAAAAAATAAAATTTTATACGATTTATATAATCATTCATGTAAACGTGATTTTTTAAAAAAGTATTCGAAGATATTTTAAAGGTATTTTGAATTTGTTTTGATATATATTTTCGATTAAATTATTTAAATAAGATTATTGAAAAAAAAATAAAAATAAAAATAGAAAAATAATATCTTAAAAATTATAATCAATTGTAATGATATATTGATTACTATTATAATCTCAATTAAGAAAAATTTACTATCCAATTAAAAGTAAAATTTTTTAAAATCGAAACAGACAGATTTCACAAATTAACATGACTCATCAAATAAGATGCAAGAATTCTAACAATGCAAATATATGTTTCATTTCTTTTCTCATAAATCATAATTACCGTGAATATATAACTAATTATGGTTAAACCAAAATCTTTATAAATTACTTTTACTTAGAACTCAACGATACCATTTGACATAGAAGTCATGTATTCATATCTTTTTTTATTGAAGCAATTTATATCTATAAATGAAAATATAATTTTAGTTTTATAAATATATACAGAATGATCCATTATAAGTGTTAAAAAATTTAAAAAGCGAATTTTGAATTCAAAATAAATAAATAAATATAATGTGTATATATATATATATATGTAAAAAGTAAATTCAAAATAATGAAATTTTGAAATATTATTATAATTTAATAATGAAACTTCAAATTTACTTTCTTTTGATGATTTATTTTCTTTTCTTTTCTTAAATGAACTATATTGCTTAAAAATTTGGTTATTTTATTTTTCAAAGTAATTATTTAATTAATTGCAATTTCTTTTTTAATCTTCTTATTTATGTTAATTTTTTAGACTATTTTATATATATATATTTATATATATATTACTATTTTATTGTAATAGAATTGACAAAATAAAAAAAAAATAATTAAATAATATATATTAATAAATTTTGTAATTGTTAAAGTATTTTTAGATTTTTTAATAATTTTTGTGCAATTATTAAATTTTGTTGCAATTTTTTAATTGTTTTTAAAATTAATAAAGAAATAAAATAAGCTAATTTTTTATGCTTTTTTTACATTGTATATTATTCGATAATGAATACGAAAATTTTCGTATTTCATAATTATAAATAATCCCATGTATTCCATGTTTTTTTTATAACATGATATTTTAAATAAAATTTCATCTTTTTTATGTTCAAATTACAATATTTATATCGAATATTTTATATAATATAATTATACGAATAATTATTACATATTTATATAATTATATATTTTTATAACTTTTTAGTTGTAAATATTTTAACGATTTTTTTTGTAAATTATTCTATAGATTTTTAAAAATACATATTATATATATATTAATTATGTTAATGAACAAAATTATTTTTAAAATTTATCATTATACGAATACTTCTTACATTCAATATAAATATTCATAATTTATATTTTTCAAAATTTTTCAAGAATGAACCATCATATTATCATCTTAACAATCGATAATTATTTATTCGATAATTTATTGATAATAATTACTGGTTACTACTTTTCTTATTAAAATAAGAAAGAGCAAAAAAAAAAAAAAATTCAGTTCAGTAAAAGGGTTAATTATTTTCTAATTCACGAAAT
>NW_006264074.1:64356-71753 GCF_000469605.1 Apis dorsata
TCACGAAATGATATTATTCTTCGTCTCTTCTTCAGGATATCTTTCAATTTCGAATCACATGTTTCCATATCGACCACGTAAACAAAGTCGAAGGGACCTAGTTTCATCGGTATTAATGTCGAAAATTATATAGGGTCGTAGTGTGTTCTATCGGAATGAGGGTGAACTCATCTTCAGGCAGCTATTTTCGATCGATATCGTTCGTTCGCTGGAAGGAACAGATCATCCAGACTAGACGCTGTTAATTTGCGAAAATTCATCGAATCACTACAATTTCAATGACCTGGCTTGACTATTATTATTAAGCGCGCGTGCATCGTTCACCAGCTAATTGTTCTAACGATATACGTGACTAGAATTTGTACGAAAATTTTAACCATCGATAATTATTTTTTTCTTTTTTTCACCTTTTGAAAAGATTTGTTACGTTCATTTGATTTTCGTTTTAATTTGTTTTAAATATTTAGTATGAAAATCATAGAAAAAATAGTATGGAAAAACTCTAGATTTTGTTACACAAATAATAAAAATCTGTGACAAAAAGTATTCGATCATTTTTTAAAATAAAACAATTTTTTCAAATTGGATAAAATTACTTGAATTTTTTTGAAAAGTTAGACTAATCAGTTTATTAGGTAATATGTACAAAAAAAATTTTTAAAAATTATAACTCAAAATCAAAGTCACGAAAAAAATAGTAAAGATCGTTTTTTATAATTTTTCTATCTGAGCTTATAAATGAAAAATGATAATATGATTTGTAGATTTATTTTAATTGTACACGTGGTGAAAATTTTATAGAAATCAGTTGATGCAAAAACAAATGACAGAAAAATGTAGAAAAGAGATTTTAAAATATAATCGAATACTTTCCACTTAGAATTGTATAAGGAAAAGTAAGATAAAGCGTAATATAAATGTTTTTCTTAAAAAAAAAAAAAAGTGCGAATGAAAAGATTTCGTATGAACGGTTATGGAATCATTTTTCGATTGCTTGCACATTTCCGTGAAGACATTTTCTTGTGTAACAGAGCGCAAAAAATTTGAAGTGTAGAAGTTTCTATATAGCAATGCTGCAATAACTATTGTTTTAATGTAAGTATTGAAGAACTTATATAATTCTTACTATATTATTCTTACTCTTTATTATAACTGACTTTTTGTTTTAAGCTAAAGTGTAAATATTTAATTTTTTTTTAATATGTGTGTTTGTGTCTGAACAAAATGAGATATTTAGAGATATTAAAAGAAAAAAGAAAGAAAAATATTTTTTTTAATATATATATATATATATAAAATCCTATTTTTCAATTTCTTTTACTAATAATATTTCTCTTAAATATTAAATTTTTAGTTATATTTACTTTTCATAGTTATAATATTTTTTTATAATAGTTTATTAATAATTTATTAATAGTTTAGTTATCAATAATAAAGTTATTAATAGTTTATTAATAATTTATTATATAATAATTTTTTAGAATTAATAATTTAATAGTTTTTCATTAAAAAAAATTTTTTTAGTAAATTTTAAACAATTTTAAAAGAATTTATTTTATGTTTCATTTTATTATTTTAATAGGAAACAATATTTCAATATTTTCGGAAAATGTTCTAATTTTTTTCGTAACTTATTATTTTTTTTAATATTAATACTACTTAATACTACTAATCTATTTTTTCATAGTAACAAATTCTTAGACAATTTTTATATAGAATAAATATTCCGTTTACTTCTGTTTTTTTTTGTCTAATACAGAAATAAACATTTCGTTTTATTCTATTTTCTTTTATTTATCATTAAATTGATAAATTTTATAGATTTGTTCAATTTTGTATGAAACGGAATTTTACTGATTGCTTACAAATTCTTCGATTTATTTCATTATTATAATATAAAAGATATATTCATTATTATAATAAAAGAATATTATAATAACATATAGTTCTCAAAATAATAGAATGATTTAGAAGTATGGTATTATCTGTAATCAAAAAATTAAAAACGAAATTACAATAATGGATCAAAAAACGAACGAACATAACTACGATGATTTTTAGTTCCAAAAAATAATTCTGTTATTTATTATAATAATGATATAAAAATTGATATTATTTAATGTATATATAAATTATAATCAAAGTATTTATTATGTGTAGTATATTTAGTATATATATATACAAATTATTATGTATATTCCTAATTCCAAAAAATAAATTATATCTTTTGATTTACGTGAATTATTCTTTTGCATATAATGATCTTTCGTTTTTTTCCCCATTTTACACGGAAGAAAATCAAGTAAATAAAATCCGCAAATTATTAAAAAAAACTGATATAAAAATATTTATTTTATATATTTTTATTTTAAATGTTAATGAAAATTCAATGTTAATATAATTATAAAATAATACATATATAAATAAACATATATAAAAGTTAGAAGAATTTGTGTATCATGTCAATTTATACAGTTTTACAGACTGGTGATTTTGTATTAGTTTCAAGTGTTACCGAACGCGGCGCAACAAGTCAATTTCAAGTGTTCCTGTGATAATTGCATGTTAGTAAGTATTAATTCTTGGTACTGTATTGAGTTAAACTATTGTTTTTTGCAAAGATTAACCACTAATAATGGAAGAGAAAAAGTAAAAACCGCGTAAAATGAGATCATAAAATGGAACTGCATATAAAAAGTCTTCGTAAACGGAGGGATTATTTACTGTGTAAAAACAAACTCGCATAAAAGAAGTACTGCACAAAATCATCTAAAATCAAGGGATGGATATATTTTTGCTAAGAACATCTAAATACTTTCAGTAATTATATAAATTACAAACCAAAATATTTTGAATCCATTTTAATAGATTTGATATTTATGTTAAAATATATTAATATTTGCGAGATTTTTATTTCAATATAATATTTATAATATATATTATATTTATTATATTTATTATATTTATTATATTTATAATATATTTATAATAGTATTATTAAATTGAACTTTTTTTATATATTAAAAATAATTTTAAAATATTAAAATAATCAATTAAAATAATATATAGAATAGTATATTAAATAGAAACAGTAAATATATAAAGTGTTTGAATAAAATGAATAGAAAATTTAAAGGATAATTTTAAGAAAACAATTCTAGAAAATTAAAACAAACACAAAAGTTTATAGTATTCAAAAATATCAACTAAAGTTTATTTTCCAAGTTATAAGCGATTTAAATTTGCAATAGATTAAATGAGATAAAGATTGAGACATGAAAAATAGAGAAATGTGAAAGAGAATTTAATATAAAATAAAATTAAATTAAAAATATTTTTGCATACCAATTTTTGTGTTTATTTTATTTTAATTTTTAGAATTACTTTTTAATTTTCTATTTATTTCATTAGGATATTTTTTGTATAGAATAATAATTTTTTGCAAAATCATGGTATTCGAATATTAATAAACACTTATCATTATAATATATATATATATATTTAGCTATAAATTTAAAAAATTAAAAGAAACTCACTCATGACAAATAACTTAAAAAAATGTCAAAAATCAGTCATCAATAATTTTTCTGGTCCCGTTACGTCATGTTTTTCATATCCCAGCTGAAAGATCGTTCAAAATATCGGTATGACAGCCTGTCCAAGAACATCAACCCGTTATTTGTTGAAGGCACAATTATCGGATCCGTCGTACATGTAATTTGACTCGTATTACGCGTACATCGACAACGTGTCGCGATTATGTTCGCCATCTCGACTTGTATATATGTTCAACGATCCAACGATCGCCACGTCCGATCCGATAGCCAATTACGAAGAACACGACATCGAACGATGTTGTATAGGTATATCTGGATCGTTGACACGCGACCTATTCGATCGCTTAGATCATTGCATCTGAGCTTCGAAACTTGGGGACTTGCTTCTATTCTCTCTTTGTGCTATATATCTTTGGCCAACATGTTCTACATGGTACATGTGTATCGAGAATCACGAGATTTGATTCCTGTATTTGAAGACATTTATAGGTTAAAGGCTGAGAAATACTGATTTTATGATTTTTGTAAAATATAAATATAAATATAAGTATTAAATATAGAAAATGATAAGTTACAATTATGAAGAAAATTTATTTATGAATAATTTTATATTTGGAATGAAATTTATTGTTTATAGAATTTATTAATGTTATTAATTTTTAATGTTAATATATTAATATATTCAAGGGATAGTTTTGATTTCAGAGATCAAGATATAAAAATTGTTATACAAAAATGTCGACTTATTTATTAAATTACAAACAATTTGAAGTTTACATTCAATGAAACGAAATAGAAATAGAATGAGATTGCTCTGTCTTCATTACACGGCTATCGCATTCTATTTTCGTCTCGTTTTATCTAATATGGAATTAAATTATTTATAGTATATAACTTTCAGATAATATTTTTGTATATCATTTTTTTGTATTTGGTCTTATCTCTTGAATTAATAGCATCTCTAAAAAAATCTCATTATATATATTATTAATATTATACATATAATTTGTATTTTTTATTATTTATTATACTATAACTTTAAAGAAAATTATTTTTGAATAAGTAAAGTGATATATTTTGTTCTATCAAATTTTTAATATTATATAAATATAGAATGTACAAAAAAATTAAAAATAAGATGTTTCTGAGATGAGAAAGATATTATTTTTATAGTATTTTTATAGTATATATTCAATACATATGTCCATATATTCCAATAATATATATTTCGATAATATAAAATTCGTTATATCTCATAAAAAAGGAGAAATAGATTCACATATTCTTAACAAATTTTTTTTATTATTTTCTGGGAAAACAAATTTTAATTTTTGAAGTGAACTACACAAATTAACAATATATATATATAATTTTTCTTCGTATATATATATTGATTTTATAATTTTAGAATGCATTTAATTATTGACACTAAATTTTTTATTTATTATTGAATTAATACTAAGAGAAAATTATATCAAATTTTATTTCGTAAATAAAGATTATATTCTTTAAAGTAAATTTTGCAGCAAATTTTATGCAAAAAATTTGATATGGATTATTTCGACAGTAAAAAAGAACGAAGTTTCCCTTTCTTGGAAAAAAATTTTCCGGATCGTATTCTTTCCAGTTAGAATTTAACATTCGGTGAAAGTTAGAATCGCATTTGAGATTAGATTTCATGACTAGATTCGTTTCATATAGCAATATAGCATCAAGATTTATGATTTTTCTTTTAAAATCCAATTTATATTTTTTTATCTAAATTCAGACCAATTCGTGCCAAATTTTAACAATTTTTTTCAGAAAGATTCATTTTGTTATTTCATTTCTTAAAAGATTGCTTCATTATTAATAAGATTTTAAATCATATAAAAATATAAATTTTAAAATAAATTATAATAAAATAATATAAAATAAAAAAATGTTAATATAAATTATTTAGACTGTTGAATTTATTTATTAGATAATAGATAATTTAACATAAGAACGATACTTGTGAACATGAAAATAAAAATAAGGTAGATATTATATTATGATATTATATTATGATATACTTTATATAAAATTGAATCGATCTTTTATATGATTCGAAATCACTTTCATTTATTCTTCAAGAGGGGGAAAGAAAAAATCTTTGAAGCGAATGCTCATAAACGGTGTATATATGTTTAAGTGAAATCTTCTCATATCTTACACATTCACTTATTAAAATGATCATCCAAGTCAATTCCTCAATAAATTATTGAAATAAATATAATTTTTCTTTCATCTTGTTTCATATTTTCGCTTTTCCTCTTTCATTAATCATTTAAATACCAAGCATTAAATTGATATAGTATTATATATAATATGAATCATAAATTATGATCATTATATAAATTCTGAGCTTTATTAAAAAATTATATTACTTTACACAAAGTTTAATTTGTAATAATTTATAATAAAAATTTATAATAATTATTCTAAAATCTACTATTTTTATTTCTATTTCATTATTCATATTTTTTCTATATTTTTTATTTTTTATTCTTTTCGTTATTTATATTTATATTTGGGATATTATATATGTATGTATATTTATGAAACAAATTTAACACATAGTTACAAGTATTAATTATATATTTATATAGTTGCAAAAAATGTATTGATTCAGATATTTTATTTTGTTTAAAAATTTTTATTCTAAGATTTATCAATATTTTTATTTCATTGATATGATTTTTATTATATAACAACTTATATATGATTTCTTCTTTTTTTTTTTTTTGGATATTTACAGTTATTAAAATATTTAAACCAAAAAAGACAAAATGGAGAGTTTATAAAATGTAATATTATATTTAAAAAGACATATAAATTAACACAAATTGAACAAATAAATATATATTATAATGAATGCTGGAAATGAAAATTAATTTAAAAAGATTATGGTAAATAAAAATTGTCAATGCTGAATAAATTTACAAAAATCTTATAAAAAAATGGTTTCCCAGTATCGAAAGTATACATATAACAATTTTTTACGAAATGCTGATTATTATTAAGATATAAATACAATCATTTCAATTATATTTTTGTACACATTGATACAATTACAAAAAATTTAATATTAAATTCTAAAATTGACAATTTATATGTCTTTAATCAATCTTTAAAAAATTCCATTAAAATTATGTTAAAATTATGTTATGGTTATGGTATGTTATTTATAGTATTTCTATAAATAATTAATTAATATTAAATGCATTAATTTTTCAATTTATTTATTTGCTCTAAACTTAAATAAAAGTTCTTTTATATAAATAAAAATAAAAAAAATTATATAAAACGTAATATTATATGACATAATGATGATGATTATCGTTCAGAAATACATCGATAGATCAGATATAATAAATAATAATATAAAATAATATAAAAATATAATAATAATAATAATAAAATAATAATAATAAAAAAATTAAATTACAAAACATACTATAGTAATACAATAATATATTTTATCATTATATGATAACAAAGATTCAATAAAAAATAAGAATATAAAAATATCTAACTATGCTAAGTTTTTCAATATATTGAATCTCTAGATATTAAACAAAACTAATGATATATTGGTGAAAAGAGAGAAAGTCATTTCATTCTATTTCAATCTCACTTTATCTAGTGCAAAATTAAATTATTTTTAATCTAAAAAATAAATTTTATTGAATACTTTTGTATACCAATTTTTGCGTTCATTTTTCTTTAATCTTTAGTATACTTTTTAAATTTTCTATCTACTTAATCTGAATAACTTATATTTATTATATATTATATATTTATTATATTAATAATTTA
>NW_006264074.1:72276-77221 GCF_000469605.1 Apis dorsata
CTCATAGCTCAACAATTAGTAATTCATTTAATTAGTACATCTTATGTAATAGTACATATTACATACATATTACATATTACATCTTAGTATATATTTTATATGATTTTATAAATTTATTATATTATATTATTTTTACTATTTTCGTTTTAACTTATATTCGTATATTTACTATATAAAGAATATTCTTTCTCATAAATGAATAAATAAATAAATGATTCTAAATTATTTTCGAAAATCATCTTGTTTTTTAAAGTGTTCATTTAAAGATACTTCCATTCCCAAAACATCTCTTATAATATATCGTTGATAATATATTACGCTGCATAAAGTTGAACAGTTTTCAGTTCTGAAAACTGTTTACAATCCATGAATTTTAAATATATAATCATCTACAAGAACCACATTTTGGACAAATGTCTTAATGAGGCACCTTTGAAACCGGTGATTGCATTCACTGTTTCATTGCACGGTAGTTAGAATGCAATTAAAATTACATAATCATTCGTTTTTAAAAGCTGGAAAGGACATCGACTATTAGTGAAGCATTAGTTTTGATTATGAATCATTTCAAACGGGGGATCAAGCAGGTGCAAACCATGGAAACAACTCATTTCGCGATAAAAACATCCCTCTCGTGTTGGCACATCGTACCAGTAAATCAAAATCGAAATTGTACATGTGAGCAATGTGATTGATAATTCTTTTTCCTGTGATAAAGTTTAATTTCGACACCAAGATACAAAGTATTTATATCTTTATGCTCAATTTTTATCGACTTTATATATATACAAATTGTTTTACATTCTTTCTTTATTTATTTTCTATATCTTTATTTTTGATTTTAATCCTTTCTAAAAACATATTTTTTGAAATGGAAGAAGAAATTTGAATATAGATACTAAAATTCGAAATTCTCTGATTTCTCCAAAAAGAAATTTAATAGTTATTTAATAACTAACTAAAGTATTTATGTTCCATCGGATATGAAAGAGTTATTTATTTATTAGTAGAAGAGTTTATTAGTATCTTTATCTTATTATCTTATTATCGAGAAAGCAGAAATAAATGGTAAGTGTGAAAAATTTCTATATAAAAATTATGCGAGAAATTAAACGTTTGCTTTAAAAATTTGTTTGATTCGAATGATACATTTGCGGAGCGCGTTAATCAATTTACACAATCCAGGAAATAAATCATTCATTAATAACTATCTTAGAAAAGATAGTACGTATCTGTGATATATATATTAATATACACATATTATAAATACAAGGAACATGAAAAGAAATTAAAAAAAAAGAAAATAAAAAATTTAGAAATTACAACAAAAATTTTTACGAATTTTAAAAAATATTTAATTTAAAAGAAGATAATAATTTTAAAAATTTTTAAATAAGAAATAATCCTAATAATTCATAATATATTTTATAAATTCATTAATTTTCTTATAAATCTTGCAAATATTTTTTTACGAAATTTGGATCATTATCTTACACTAATACAAAATTATGACTGATTAATTATTTTCTTGATAATCTTAGTCAATTATCACGTTTGGTATGAGATCAGCAGGTGTCCTACTTGTGAACGAAGGTAAGTTATAATAGATGAGTCATAAAGGATAACGTATTAAGAATACCCTCTCGATACTATCTTTAGAAGACATTATTTGCTTTATTTTATTTCCCTATCATCTAATTCATCCTTTGAGACTGCTCACTAAAATAATCATATATATCTCGAAATTTGTTGATTTTATTTTAATGCAAACTACTTATAGTATATTTATATTTAATTAATACTTTCACTAATTTATAAAATGACATATTTTAAAATAAAGAATGTATATAATTTTTACAATAAAATTTTGTTTCTTTAATTATGTTCTTGTAATATTTTATTACATTTTAATAAATATTGTAATATTGTAATAATATTATAAAATATATTGTACTAAATAAAATATTGTAATAAATTACTTAAATAATCTATAAAAATTAATGAATAGTCTAATAATATTTAAAAAATGAAATTAGAAATTCAAAAATTATGTAATAATAATAATGTATCATTTGATAAAATTATCTATTTATGATAAATATTGATAGCAGAGAGTATTCTTAAATCTTATTATCTTTCTGAATATGCTAATTAACATTAGAATACTTGCTACCTTTAATATATTTATGTACATATAAATACATAGATATAAATAGACGACTATAATAAAAATAATATGATATAATAAAAATAAAATGCAAACATATTTTTCCATTTCACTTCAAATTAAATCATTTATGTCGAAATAATTATAATATTCTTTTTAATTATTTTCTAATAAAAATAAAGTGAAATTATTTAATTGTACAAATGTTTTCAATATATAATAGATATATAGATGTATATAAGTAAAGAATATAAGTGAACCAATAAATGAATTAATTCGATAAAAAATTTTCTATAATTTTTTCTATAATAATTATAACTTCACAAAAAAAAGTCTAACAATCAACTTGAATTCATTAAAGTATAAAATTTTTACTTTACAATTTTAAGTTTGATTTTTTCAAACGTTTTTATATCTTGTAGAAAAAAAACTTCACTTTTCTAAACTTTTTTTTTAAAAAGTTTAAAAAAATTCAATAAAACATAAAAAATTTTATGATTATAATGAAATAAAATTCACAAATTGACATGAAGATTGAATTTTCTTACAATGATCTTTTGAAACTTATTATATGATTTTTTTTTAATTTAATTTTCAATATAGGATTAGATGAAAGATTAAAAAAAAATTTTTGTTTTTGACTATAATTTGATGAAAAAAAAACTTACATACAATAAATTTTAAAAAATTATTGCAAAGAAACTTCAATCTTCAACTATTAGAGATTTTGTCAAAAAAAATTTTTTTTAGTTTTTCAAAATTTTAAAAAGAAAAATAATTTTTATTTTATTTTTCCATTTACATAATATAAAAATACATTTGAAAAAAATAAATTCAGAATTGTGAAAGTAAAAGTTTCATATTTAATGAGTTCAATTCAGTTCATTATTGTTTTATTTATATATATACATTATTTTATTTATATATATTATATATATATATATATATATATATATATATCTCTGTTCTTTGTGTTTTTTTTTTTTTTTTTTTTTTTTTTTTTTTTTTTTTTTTACGAAATTATAATATTTTAAAATCTTGATAATTTTTCATCGAGTATTAGTTCACTTTTTTATTGTATTTATTACAACATCTTTTAAAATTTTTTTAACCATAGAATCTATTCGATCGACATGGTGTTCCAGGTTCGTTTCAGGATCGTTCAGCATCACTGATCATCAGCGTGATTAAGAGAGCACGGTCAACGAAATAGCGTGATTACGCTCGCAAGATCGGTCACACGCTGCTTCCTTCCAAATTCACAAAGTTCGTGTCGACAGAACATTAGCTTCGAGAAAAAGCGACAGGGATGATTGTGGCTGTGGGCATGGCGTAAAATTTCGGGGAAAGTCGGCGGAATCCTTTCACTTTCGTCGCGAAAACAATTTCGCGCCACAAAGAACAGCTGGCGAATGATCACGAGGAATCGATGCATCGTGGAAATTCCGCAAAATTTCAACTGGAAACATTATGTGTTGCTCGTTATGATTTTCGTTTCCTTTGTTTCCTGTAAATAGTGGTAATTGATCGTTTTTCATAGTTGTGCTATTAGAATGGAATTGTGTACTGTTTCAGTGTATAGTGATGTTTGCAAAAATTAATAGATATTATTACATAAAATTTTAGAAACTTCGAAATTCTTTAAAGTTTAAAAAGTTACAATTTTTGCTACTATTGTAATTCGAAACTCTAAATAAACGGTAACTAGTATAAATTAGATTTTAGATTGATTTAAGATTCATTTTAATTGATACGATTTCATTATTAATAACAGTTTATATTAAGGAAAGATAAAACATAAAAATTTAATTTTTGTAAGTCAAAAAAATATTATCATTATTGGTTTATTATAAATCTGTATATAATAACTTTCAAAAAAGATTTGTTTAATAATTTAAATTGTTAAAATTTTACTTCTTAACAAATTACAAAAATTTGATTTTTTTATAGTGAATAATTAAATAATAATTAAATAAATGAATAATTAAATAATAACTTATTATTACAATGATTACTGAATTTTTAATATTATTGTAATTTGTATTCACAATTATATTTATGTCAATTATGTCATTTATGTCAATTATTAATAGCTGTTAAAATTTTATGACAAAATTACAATTCCAATGTAATTCTAAATTTATTTTAAATTTATTGTAAAAATATTTCCTTTTTCTTAATATTCAATATTCTTAATATTCAAATTTGAATTTATTTTGAGGAAATTATAAATATTTTTAATAAAAATTTTTTTAATAATAATTAATATTTATAAGATTTATGAATTGATAAAGTTCAATTACTTTTTTATATAATATATTTATATTATATAATATTTTTTATATAATATTTAGAGTTACATTTATATTCAAAATAATTTTTAAAGATAGATATGTAACAGAAATTTAATTCTATTACAGTATAAATTTTAGTTAATTAAGTTTTAGTTAATTAAAGTTAATAATTACATATATTATAATTACAAATATCCATTAATAAAAATGTACTATTTTTTCTATTATAGATGTAATTAGATATAATTTAATGTTATTGCTATATAAATTAATAATAAATAATAATAAGTGTATTAAATTATTTAAATATATTTCTTTCGACATTCTAAATCATGATATATCTACTATTCACCACATAATTATAAATCTTCAACTTCCTCAAAACACGATTAAATGTTGCATTCTTCGACAATCCTTAAAAGCTTAATCCTCTTACCGTCCATCGTGCGAATAACAATACGCACATATATATATATATATATAT
>NW_006264074.1:77386-98310 GCF_000469605.1 Apis dorsata
AGTTGTTCATTACCTTCACAAGATTCCCATGATACGTAATTAGACAGGCGGAAAAGAAGAAAAAGGACGCAAACTTTGATATATAACTTAACCATGTAACTTCTATTAGGTAAAAATTTTTTCGAAGGGCATAGAATTTTATTTTTTTAAGTTATAGCCGCGTAGAAAACGCACGGATTCACGCTTCGAAACGCACGCTTCAAGACTGCGTTTCTGCACGCTCGTCGAAATTTCCAATTACAGTATATACTCGACAGAATGAGATATATCACTTCTTCAATTACAAGCCACGAAAGCGACGCTCTATCTTCGCCATGGATTAATTAGTACATCTACGTGGAAGAAGAAATAACCGAGAAAATAACAATTCAAGCTTGTTATTGACCAATCTGATGCTCGTTGCACGCAAGATGGATGTCTTAATCAATTTAAATGCTTAATTTTCAATTTATGAATTGATTGATAGAATATAGATAAATGGTGAGTAGAAATAAAAGAATTGATTATTATTAGAAAATTCATTGTTCTGAGTTTTGAAGAAATTTAAAAAATAATAGAAAGTGTGAGTAAATTTTAATCTATATAATAGATTAATTTTACTACAAAATATGAAATTTTTTTAATAAATTTTGATGATTTAATAAAGAGAAAGAGTGTATTAGTTAATTATATTAAAAAATAAATAATAAATTATTAGATTCGAAAAAATATTAAGATATGAATAATTATTTCTTTGAATTATTTATATTTTTATGATATTTTTTTTATTTATATTTTTCTTTGATAAAATAAATTCATAATTTATCAATATTTTGAAGTTAAAATACTTTATTAAAACTTCTATATTCATTATCAATTCTGAGGAATATTAAATTAAATGAATATAGAATTTTTTATATAAAAATTAAAGATAAAGGAAATAAATTTTTTAACTTCGAATAAGAATTTAAATATATAAAAGCAAGTAGAAATTTATATTTTATTGAAAATTTGACAAAAAATAAATCAGATAGAAAAACTTTTGGCAGTAAATATTGAATTTTTGAATGAATATCAAAATATTTTCTTGCCAAAAAAATATGATGAATATTGGATCTGATAAATATAAAAGAATATAAAAATCTTCTATATTTTGCAAGATAAATATTAATTTAAGATAAGAAAAAAATTTTAAAAATATATATATATATATAATTAATAATATTTTGATTATGATATAATATTTTGAAATTATCATATTTTGATCATGATGATTATAAATGATTATTTCATAAATAGAATTTTTTAAAAAAAAATTTTTTAGCAAGAAATATATAAAACTAATAAAATTAAAATAGGAAAATTTTAAATATAAAATAAAAAGTTTGAAGATTTTTTTATTTTATTATGTTTTTTTCTTAATTTAAAAAATGATAGCTTAATTATAATAAATAATAACATAAAAATTCAAATTATTATAAATTAATACTCCATGAATTAAAAATCTAATGGTTAATTTAATAACGAATCCTATTTTTTATTAATTGATAAATTAATTAAAAGAATAATTATTATGTTATTTATAGCTTTTTAATTCATTACAATATAATATATATCATGGAATATTCAACAAATAGGAAACATTATAACGCAACAAAATTAGATCACAGTATATTATTTATAATTATTTTATCGTGATATTCACCTTTTTCGAAATGATTTTTAATGATGCAAATCTTAAACAGTGTTAACTGTTAATTCTTCACATATTTCATACATATAGTTTTTGATTTTTTATTTATTTAAACATATTGAATTGAAAATATTAGATTTGAATATAGTGGAATTTTAATACAAGTTGATTCAGAATATTAATTTGAAATTTAAAAAATCTTTATATATTATAAATTATATTATTTATAAATTATATTATTATTTATATTATTATTATTATATTATTATTATTTATATTATTATATTATTTATAAATTAAGATATATAAAAATAAAATTTTTCGATTTAATAAAATTATTTGAATAAGAAAATTTTGAGTTATGTAATATAAATTTTTCTTAGATGAATTATTTATATATTTATTAATTAAAATATATTTATTATAATTTTTATTTTTAGGAAAATAGTATGCTTATTTTATAATAAAATTGGAATAATAATTTTATAATAAAACAATTTATTATATTTATTATAAAATTAAGATTTTTTAACAATCAAATTGTACAAATTTTTTAATAAAAAAAAAATACATCTTATTAAATTATTTTTAAATTCGTTTTTGTGTTGTTGTGGATTTCTCAATAATATATATTTTTGACAGTATTCTTAATACTTTTTAATTTCTTAACTATTTCGGATTTTGTTAATTCGCAATAAATATATATTTACATCAATATTATTATACTATACTATATTATATACTATATGAATATTAATTTTAAATTTTTAAAATTAAATTTCATTAGTATAGGATAAAAAAAATATTATTATTAAAAAAAGATATTATTAATATTACAAATAGATATGTATAGTTTAGATAATAAAATGTTTGATTAATAGAACATTTAGGATATTCGGATAATGAATAATGGAAATTTTATTGTATTTGAATAAATATTAAATTTTTTATTTAATTAAATAATTCATATAATGTTTATTTTATTTTTTTCTTCTATTAATTTTAAATTATAGTAAAAACCTAAGAAAATTTAATAAATTAAATATTTTTCATTAATATAAATATATTCAATAAAATGTTATAAATTTTTACAGAAAAATAATAATAAAATAGCAAATATTAAAAATTATAACATAATAAAGTAATAATATTAGATTATAAATAAATTGCGATTTATTGCGAATATTTATACATTAAATCTTATGATATTTACTTTAATATTTTCTAAACAACAAATTAGATATTTTCTAAATATCAATTACAATGAAAATATATAAAATTTAAATTAGAATATTTTTTATTATAAAAAATATTAATAAAATGATACAAAAATATATTCAGGAAAATAATAAAGAGATATTAGATTATGAATAGACTAATATTTATGTATTTATGAAAAATTTAAATATACAAATATATACAAATTGCATGTAGATAATATTCAAGAAGATATTGAATACACAAAGTTATTATGATATTTAAACGATAAAATATATCTTTAATTAAATCTCATTTCTCTTATTCAATAAAAATCTATGATCTAATTATAACATTCGAAAAACTTTTGCAATCGATTTAATAAAGAATCAAATTATCTTCTTAAAAATTAGTCAAGCGAATATATAATTGAATATTATTATTATTATTGATTATTATATATTATATTTCCAGTAATTACTACGAACTTTTTTCGATATTGATTCGTAAATTATTGTGTATATAAGAATCAATTTGTGGTTTATGGTGTGTAAAATAATTATAAATTATTGTTTGATAAATTGTGTATTAGTTAATTGCTACCAATTATATTAATGAATATTTATTAATCAACAAATTACACGAAGCAGATAATAGTTAATAATTTGCTGCAATTATTTATACTCGAAAGTAAAAGTTCTAATCATTCCTAATGGAAAGTGATGATTTTAAATTTGCATATCATGATATTTCAAATTAATGCTATTACATATAAAGCAATCTCTGAAACTAGTGGATATTTTTGTGTATGAAAAAAGTTAATTTTATATATTATATGATCTTTCACAATATGATACAATAATGATATTATAATTTAATGATTTAATAATATTAAATAATATTAAATAATCATAATTACATTTATAATAATAATAATACAATATATCAAATAAATAAATTCTACTAATTTTTAAACGTTAAAAAGAATATTTTAATATATATCAAATTAAAATAATGACTAAGAATTATTTAATATATTGAGTGTAAAAATTTAAATAAAATCTAATTGAAAAAAATTTAGAATTTGATAATTTATAATAAAATAATAATTATAATAAAATCATAATGAAAATATTGTTTTAAAAAAAATAGAAAAAAATTAGAAAAAATAAAAAATAAAAAAAAATTTCAAAAAATAATGTTTAATATCCGAAAACATAATTCTTTTTCAAAGAAAAATTTCATGAGTCATTCCTTGATTGAAAATTAAATCTTAGATCTTAGATACAAAGTGACTTTCTTAATAATTAAATAGTAAAATTAAAATGAAAGTAAACGAAACATCTTTATATTCAATTTGA
The DNA here is from genome assembly GCF_000469605.1 of Apis dorsata. Classification (NCBI taxonomy): domain Eukaryota; kingdom Metazoa; phylum Arthropoda; class Insecta; order Hymenoptera; family Apidae; genus Apis; species Apis dorsata. The sequence goes on from NW_006264074.1 coordinate 81,617, forward strand.
TTCTAATTAATACGAAATTAATTCTTTTCTAAAACTATTAAAAAACAATTCAATGATTTTTCAAATTCTTTATTTCAATAAATTACGATTATATTTTTCCGAATTATATAATTTTTATTAAGAATAATTCTTCTAATTTTTTCACGAAAAAAAAACTACTCGAAACCAAATAATATCTTTATATGGTAATTTATAGCAAAATAAGGAATCATGATCTGTCACGCAAAGTTTTGCCTTCTTTTTTCATTGGTTCAATATTTTCAAGGATATTGCAAAGAATATATAAACATGTTTTTATTCCATTTTTATTCATTATCATAATGTGATTGCACATCTCGAATAAAAAACTAATATTTCAGAATTAATTTCTGTGAATTAATAGAGTGAAATGAAAAAGAGAAAGTGTAAAATGGATTTTATAATCAAACGTATTTTATTTTATTATATTATATTTTCCTTTTTCTTTCGACTTATTTTTCATTAAATGATATCTGTGTATATTAATTTTTGATTATTAAGAGATTATGTTCTAATTTGTTCATTTAATGAAAACAATAATATATTGTTGTTTATAATGAGAGACGAAGAAAAAAATTAGTGAAGAAAAAAGACACATTTTAAATTTCGAAAAAGAATGCAATCGAAGAAAGATTGATTACAACTGACGAGAGAAAGAAAAACTTTCTCGTTACATCGATGTTGGTTAATTAACACGTAAACTAAAAACGTGTACATACGAGTAACATTATAATACTTCTATTATGAATCATCGATAAGCATCTTGACAGGAATCTTGATTTGAAATTACCAATGGGATACATTGAAGAATATCAAAAAATTTCATCGGAAAATAAATATATAAATTACTTTATGTTTGTGTTGAAATAATGTAATAAATATTTTATATAATATAATAAATATAAAAATATTTCCTTAGTGTTATTTATATATAAATATAATAGAATATAAGAATGATATTAATATTTAAAAAATTTCAGTATAAGAAATTTATTTTTAAAATTTAATAAATAATTGTCACAATTTAAAATATAGGTGAAATTAGAAATAAATATGAGAATCAACAAATGATGATTTTATTGATAGAAAATGGAATTATACTATAATTTCACATTATTTTAAGTTAATTAATGTAATTTATTTTAATATATTAGTTACAAATAAAAAAAACCAATTCAAACTGTAGAATATAAAAATCGAAAAAAATTATTTTTTTTTCTTAAATATTAATTTTTAAATATGAATTTCTTTAAATAATTTCCATATGAATTATATCACTATGATTTTCAACTTCCATATCATCAACAATAAAAAGAAAATAATTTTTCTAACTTAATTTTAGAAAATTTTGTTTTATTGTTTATTTAAGAAAATAAAATATTTTTATTATAATACAAACATAATAAAATAAAAATAGCTACTCATTATGTGACAATGTATTAAATAAAACAAAATTTAGATAATTTTTATAATAATTTCTATAATAATTATCCTTTTCCATATTACTTATATATCAAGTTAAATACGATCTCTCAGAATCGTGGATTATTATATAGGATATATTAAAACTACTAGGATATATTAAATCATTCAATCAGATGATAATAAATATTAATGAAAAATGTGTTAAAATCTTAATTTTATGATAAAAAAAACCTTTAAATATACAAATTTCAAGAATAAATTAATATATTTCTAATAGATTCCTTTCTAAAATTGTTATATCAGAAATTTCTTTAACAATAACTGAAAGATCAGGATTCATACATATATAACTAGATGAGATACTCTTAACTATGTCATAAAATATTAATGCTATCGTAATATAATATATTTTTAAATGCATAATGTATAAACTATACATATATTATTATTACGTAAATATACAATATAAAGAGAAACATGAATAAATGATCAATATGAGAATACTTGAAATTCAGATCTTGTTTTATTATGTAATATTTATCAACTCTATCGTTCACATGAGAGTTGCATTTCTAGTTAGAATTACAAAATAGAATACTTTCATCAAAATATAATTCTAGAATTATAACTGGAAATACTGACAGATAAATGCTTTGACGGATAAATTGTTTCACAAAGTTAACATTAATAAATAATTCCCAATGAAAGCTAAGATCGTATCTAAGATGACAACACTATTTTCCACATCAGAAAATAAAACAAGAAAAATTTGCCATAAAAGAATTAAATTTAAGTTACATAAATGAAAAAAAGGAAAAGCAGTGCAATTTATCTATCGATCGTCACGTTCTCGTACGAAACAACGATTTGTGAAAGGAAAGATATAACGAAAGATCGGTAATATTTATTGAAAATCGCGCGAATAAGGAGGCAGGCCTCCGTAACGAGTATTTACGGTGATAGCAACGAGTTGGATGCTTGTGCACCGTATTAATCGTTAAAAATTGCCGTTCTATCTCGCGGCAAGATCAAAATAGTAGTGGCGCATGCGACCGTATTAACATACGGCATTAGGTATTCCGCATGCGAAGCAACCGGCGAGCTTTGCTTGGATTTTCTGCGGCAATTACACGCGCCTAATGGCCACCCTTTGCGAATAGATCGACGCACCGCGTGCGCGAAACTAAGCTTTGAATTAACGCTATTCAAAGATAAGAGGTTATACGCAGATTAACGAATAGTGTTTATGATATATGTATATATATATATATATATATATATATATGAATTTTTTTGAATTAACGCTATTCGAAGATAAGAGGTTATATGTAGATTAACGAATGGTGTTTATGATATATATATTTTGGCATATTAAAAATTTAAAATTTAAAAAATTTGAAAATATATATTCTTTTTTATTTATATTTGATTTTCTTATAATTTTCTTATTAATTCGTAAATATAAATATATTTAAAAATAAAAATTTTTGAGAATTAATAAACATATTATTATTATTTTGCGGATATTAATAGTATTTTTTATTTATTTTGATAGATTTTTGGAAAAAGAATTTTTTTTAGATAAGAGTTTTTCCCAAACTTTTAGAAATTTATTTTTGAAAATAATAATTTTTATGATCCATTCATTATTATTATAAAAAAAGTTAATAGTGCTTTTTAATTTCTTATATTAATTTAATTAATATAAATTGATATAAAATCTTTATATAAATCTGGAAGTTGAGGAAATTAAACAAAAGTATCAATTCTTATACAATCTTAAAAAATTGATTTTGAATTGTTCATTTAACAATTTTCGATGAATAAAATTCCTCAAACGTATATTTAAAACAAATAAATTTACGATTTATCAATAAGATAGGACTTTTTATTTTTATTATAGAATTTTTATTCTCAAATAATGGAACTTTAATCTATTTTTTAAATATCTATTTCAATAAAAGTTTTATTGTTGAATTAAATATATTTTCACTTATTAAAAATTTCCTTTTTATTTGTAAAAAATATTAATCAAAAGGTTTTTTGAAAGAATTACAATATATATTTTTTCCATGAAATTATCACAATTAAAATCATATAAATTTTATTATATGTAATTATTAAATCTTAATTTTTTTGAAATATTTATTAATACATATATTATAATTTATTTTAAATACAAATAACACAGAAAAGTATTCAATTTTTCTTCTTTTTTTTAATTTTTATATTAATATCTAGATATCCAAATATCGTTTATCTTAGCATAGAATTAAAATCTTTTTATTTTTTCTTCCAAAAATTTTTAATTTTTAATAAATTTATATGATCCTTATTTACCATATTTGTTATCGATTTATATTCCCAATTTAAAATTTTATTTTGTAAAACGGAAAATTATAGAAATTAGAAATTGAATAATATCGAAAATTTTAGATAAGGATTAAATTCGTACGAACAATATTAATATTAAAATAATAATGATCCATTTTACTTCATTTTTTTTCTACCTGAATTTCAATTTAATTTTATTTTCAATGCAATTTTATAATGTTTCGATTAGATGTTTTTGGAAAAATTTTCTCAAGTTGTGATGATTAAGAATGAAAATTTTAAATATTTTATTTATTATGTTTCCTGTTTTATTATATTTACTTTAAAATCCTGTAAAAATATTTTTTAAAATTTACATATATAATAGTAGTAATTAATAATAATTTTAAATAATTAATTTTTTAATTTGCGATTTCTTTTTTTTCTTCTTTATTACAGAAAATTATCGAATATTGGAAAGTATAGAAAATAAAATTTAACTTTTTGAAATTTTTTCATAATTTCCAAAGATATTCAGAAATTTCTGCTTTTCCAATTATCTGGCATAGGAAAAAAGAAAATTTTTCACATTACATATTCGTGTAATCATCAAAACAGATGCTAGATCACAGCTGCATCGATGATTTGCTATTCAATTTACGATACCATTAAGATACGAGTGTGTAGAATTAGTTCCGTTGTTGCTCTTATTGATGACCGTGCGAAAGTATAACCGATCGCAAAAGGACACATGAGGAATCGACATGTTGTAGATTTTCATGGTGATTGAAGACGAGGAAATCGTGCTACCAGTCTCGATCAAATCACGCTTGCGTGAACATCAACTTCCTTCAATTTGATTCGACATAGTCCGCCACGTAATAATAATCACATTTCATTTACAACACACTAACTTAAATAATCAGAATTATATGAGATACATGCATGCTTGTGAAAATATGTTACTTAAATATGCCATTAAACTGTAATTCTTGTCCTATGCGTGGATGCGAGATTATATGATTTTTTTAAAGCATAAATGTGAAATGAACGTAATGAAAAATGAAAAATTGTAATCGAATTATTTGATCATTTATTTCGGATTGTTTACTTTTGAATATTTATTCAAATAATAAAGGAAAAGATAATATAGAATTTACCTACTGGTAAATTGGAACTTTCTAATAAAATAAATATTAAAGTGATATCTATATGATTTTGTAATGGAATATTTTTGTAGCAGAAAGAAAAAAATGACATAAGATCAAAGATAAACAGATTTTAAATTATTATATTATTATTATTTTATTCACTATACACAAAACATATATATATATATATATATAAATTTACTAAATATTATAAAAAAATAAAAAAAGTAATGAATATATTTATGTAATATATATAAATAATATATATTTATGTAAATAAATTTTCATTTCAAAAAATCCCTCGCAAAAAAATTGTAAAAAAATGTATTATTTTTTCAAATAGAAATAAAATTTTCTAATTAAATATTTTCTTCTTTATTTGAAGTTATTAAATATATTAAAAATATATAAGAATTAAATTAAAAACAAATTTAAATTATTTAATATACATTCCTATATTATTTACATTTAAACATACAATTACGAAAAGTTATAAACAAATTTATTCAAAAAGAAAAATCGTAGATTGTAATTAATAATCATAAATATTGATATATCGATAAAGTATTAATTGATATATGCATAATAACAACTAATAATTAGCTAATATAATAATAGCTAAAGACAAATTTAACATCAAAATCAGTAATGAAACATTTATTTAATTCAATTCAATTTTCCAGAAGGTAAACATTATTTTGAAGTAGTCTTAATTTCACATTATAATTAAAAAAAAAATGATGAAACCTTGATTTATTATACACAAACATCTAATTTGCTTTAACAAATTAATTCTTATTTAGTGCTTTAAATATTGCTTAAATAATAAGATACATATCATATGTATGATTTTATGACATGATTAAATGAGTATGAAGTATAATATAATGTATATATATATACTATATATATATTAGTATATCATATATTACAGTACACTTTATTTCATTATTATAATTTCATAAATTTTAAGAAGAATTCAAAAATTATTAAATATTCAATTACTTCTATAATATTTTTATACTATACTATAAATTATTATAAATTAAATTTCCTTTTTTCGTAATCGTTTAAACGACAAATACTCAAATAATCATTAAATTTTTTAAAACATAAAAGAATGTTAATATAATCAAAATTATATTAACATTAATAATTATTAATAATAATCAAATATTTTTAGTTCAAATGAAAACAAATTTTTACCGTATTCAAAATATTTTTCAAAATCTAACATGGTAAGAAATCTAATTTGATTTATTAAAAATTATATCTATAATAATAACTAATATAATTTTATTATAAGATAATAATTATATCCGATTATTTAATCTGATCGAATATATTAAACAAAAACTTAAAAACAAATTAAATTCATTAAATAAAAATTAAAGGAAATGCGTAATGGAAATATGAAATTACTCAAACTATAAAATTATTAGCATTATTGAATAAAACAAATATCACAACCATACTATAATGCGTATAATTATGCGTACAATTGCTAATTATTCATGAAACATATTCATAAAACTGAATAGAATACCTGTCTATTGTGTTTGTGCGTTATCTTAAAAGCTATCTAATGGAACAGTTTCCATAGATTGCGATCAAATAGTAGTAGATCATCACGCGATTAGAGGTGGGCTCGCACAATTTCCCGTACGTTATCCCGGCACTAGCTTGAACACGTTTTTGCAAATGCAAAACAAGACGTACAACTATAATACGGACGATGAGGTGCAGCGAAAGTAACTGAGCTATTATGCCGCGGAGTATATAAGGCTCAGTCTAGAAAACGAAGCGGTTCAGTTAGTGGTTATACGCCACATCAAAACATACGCGAACTCAACGATGGATATCAAGGTAAGCGACTTTAGTTTCCGTGAGAATCACTTAAGAGAAATGTTTGTATCGTGTTTGTTTGAGTAGACGAATTTTACAAGTATTAAAGCTGGTTTCGTTGAAGCTGAGTGTCATTACTGTTTCAGAATTATTTTAAATAAAATAAGATTGATTTTTTCTAAAGTAATCAGTGATTTAAATTTAATTGCGTTAATTCTGAATCTTTTAACAGGCAATTTAATTATTTTAAAAAGCTACGATATATATATTGAATTATGCAATTATGTATAACAAGGAAGAAGATTTTTGGTCAGGAAAGAAATTATTAATTCATTTTATTTTATTATTAATTTAATTTATTTAAAATTCAAATGTCAGAATGAAAAAAAATTTTAATTATCATTCATTGATATATGAGATATATTTATAAAAATTTTTTATAAAAAATTTTTCAAATTCATTAACGAAAAAACTAATCTAACCATAATAATATATTACACAAGTTTAAAATATCATACACCATTTCCCCTATAAATATTCACGAAAGCAATTTCACAAATAAACAATCATATATAGCTACATTATTCGATCGAATAAGTTTAATCAATCTCAACTTTCATCTCGCAGCTCGCCATCGTCTTAGTGGCATTGGCCACGCAAGTGAGTTGCACCGAGAAGAGTAAAGCAGCGGAAGAGAGTGTATCGCCAAAGGACTCTGTATCCGAGTCAACGGAGAAGAAGACGGAGAAACGAGGATTGCATGGTAGCTACGGTGATCTGGGTGGTGGTGGTGGTGGTGGCGGCGGCGGCGACCTGGGCGGAGGCGGTGGCTACGAACATCACGAGGAAGTGAAGGCCGTGACCGTGGTGAAAAAAGTACCGGTTCCTTACGAGGTGACGAAGCACGTGCCCTACCTCGTGGAGAAACATGTCCCGTACGAAGTGAAGGTCGGTGTACCACAGCCGTACACTGTGGAAAAGCACGTTCCATATCCCGTGAAGGTGTTCGTGAAGGTGCCTGTACACGTGCCCCAGCCTTACACCGTTGAGAAGAAGGTGCCTTACGAGGTCAAAGTACCAGTGGACAAACCATACGAGGTAAAGGTGTTGGTCCCACAACCGTATACCGTGGAGAAGCACATACCTGTACCGGTTAAAGTGCCTGTACCTCAGCCGTATACTGTAGAGAAGCACGTGCCGTTCCCAGTAAAGGTCAAAGTTCCTGTACCGCAACCGTATCCGGTCGAGAAACCGGTGCCATACGAAGTTAAGGTACCAGTGGACAAACCGTACCCGGTCACCGTACCTAAACCGTATCCGGTCACTGTCGAGAAACCGTACCCAGTACCGGTCGATAAACCTGTACCATACGAAGTTAAGGTACCTGTGGACAAACCTTATCCCGTGCCAGTAGAGAAACCTTATCCCGTACCTGTCAAAGTACCTGTTCCTCAACCGTACCCTGTACAAAAACCTGTACCGGTCCCGGTCCCAAAACCTGTCCCGTATCCTGTCAAAGTACCTGTGGACAAACCATACATCGTAGAAAAGGAAGTACCTGTACCTGTGGAGAAGGAGGTACCGGTTCCAGTCAAGGTACCTGTACCAGTGCCGATACACGAAGGACATGGGGGCGGAGGTTACGGAGGAGGCGGTTACGAAGGTATTTCTGGGTATGGAGACGGAGGCGGATATCATCATCGTTGATTTCTTCGAGTGATCGAGACGGTTTCTTCGATATGATAAGATTTTTAATATACGCGCTGCTGGATCTCTGGGCAATTGTCTCTTTCTCTCTTTTCGCGAACGTAATGATAACGAAGAAAAACCGTCGATGAAATTTAACGAAGATTTCAATAATCTTCTTCTTTTTTTTTTTTAGCTCTTCCTTTTTTTTATTATCCAAAAAAGGAATAAGGAAATATCGAGATGAAACTCGTTGTCTCACATAATAGCAATAGTATGTTGAAGATACATGATCGCGTGTATCTTCATATGGGGAGAACGAGGTAAAACATTTCTTGATTTTCTGTAGTTAGTGCTTCTCTTGAGCGTAACGTGTCTTTCAGATTTATGTAATTTAAGAAGCTGTTTGTATAATTGAATGATATTAACGATTTCTTGGTGACAGCGTCAATGTTTGGTCATAATAATTTTGTTAAAATTTGTACGATTAATCTGCTTTCGGTCTTTGAATTAAAGGGATGGATTTCAAATAGATATGAAAAAATAATTCTTTTTTTTAGATTTCAGCTAATATTTTCTATCATTGAAATATATCCAATAAATTCTTGAAATCCATCTCGTTTATGTGATAATGAATATTAATATCTAAACAATACTTTTAACATCCAATAAGATTGCACAATTTTATTTAAAAAATTAGGTGAACTTCTTAAAAGATTAAATAAGACAAAGAGAATGGAGATAAGTATGATCACCATTGATATAAAAATTTAAATATACGTGTCGTATTTTTTTTTTTTTTCTTTCCTTAAGTTGTTCCAAAGAAAACATTAACACCGGCGTTTAAGAAAACTTTACGAACGTAAATTAGCCGATGTAAAATAAACGCCACCGAGAAATTATAATTTCGTACTGGCGAACTACTCTTGTACCTAATTTAAGTTAAGATACTCAAACGAAATAGAGTGTCTTTTTATATCAAAGATTTTTAATAAATACTCGTCTATCATTTTATACGATTGAATTTTATTTTCTTCCTCTTTCACAAATTTTTTAATTTCTACGAGTTATGTATGTATTTCTATGAGTTATGTATTTTATTATTATTTAATTATTATTTTTCCATTATTTAAAGATTATATCAATTTTTTATCTTCTAAAGAATTTTAAGAATTATTATCACTTACAAAATTTATGCATTTCTTTCACAATTTTAATATAGATTTTTATATAGATTTTAATGCTACCATTAAATAATATTACGATATTACAGTGAATTAAACGAATATTTAATTATATGATTATATATAATTTAATAGATCAGATATTCTTATTAATTTCTAATTGAAATTAAAAAAAAAATTTTTAAATTAGGCAATTGTTACGTAAAAAATTTTTTCAAAGAACAAAAATGATGATCTGTTTTTAAAAACAGACAACAATAACAAAAAGAACATTTTTATAATATTAAAAATATTTTTACAATATTAGTTTTTAATTTTACTTAACGATTTTCACAAAAGAAAAGAATTATTTTTGTATTGTAACAATATTTCTCAATTTTTTTCCTCCATATAAGATTTTTATGCATTTTCTCGGAAAAAAATTAAAATAAATTTTGTATAAACGCGCTAACGAATCACGCTTTCTCGATTCATGATGATTTTACCGGAAATCTTGTCCTCACGATGAGTTTCACTTTTACAATATTTCCCTTTTCACATTACCTCCCCATTACGATCAACTAGATAAATACAGTATAAAAAATCATCAAGAGCAAAGAAGAAAGAATTGTTACATAAACGTCTCTTTCACTCGATAAAAGATCATGGAAAGATGATTCGATTATTTAAAAAAGATTCTTAGATATATTTATTTTTATATTTACGTGAATTTATTGTTTTGTATAATAATATCAAAACAATATCAAAATAGTATTAATATCAATAATTTCTTAATTTAGAAGCAAATTATATCAATGATATTTTATTCATATGTAATATTAATAATATTAATATCATTTTCTCAAAAAATCAATTTTCCTCAAAATTAAAAAAAATCAAAAAATATATAAAAAATTAGAATAATAATAATATTAATTTAAATTTAAATTAAAAAAAATTTATATTAATATGTATCATTTATTTAATATCATTTTCCAAACAATCCAATAATCCAATAATCTAAAGAAAAATATATAGATACTGATTAAAAAAAAAATTCTAAAATCATAGTGATATTAATTTAAATTAAGAAAAAAATAATCAGAATAATTTAAATCATAACTTCAATTTTAATTTACAATACGAGAATTATAATGTCTTAATAATTTCAGCAATAAATAATCTTGATCGAATTATTTAAACATTAAAAGCAGTAATGAATTAACTGATTATGGAGTCTCGAGAAATCTTTAATCGCCGGACACGGAAAGATCGAAGAGAAAAGAGGACAAGAAAAAAAAAAGACGAAACATTCAACGTTCGGCCACTTCCGGGCGCACTTTCGATCTCAAGTAAATCTTAATCGTTTCGCAGTGCAATTAAATAAGCTTGTGTACATGTTCATGAAAACATTACTTTCTCCTCAGCTGCTACGTCATAGGGACATTCTTCTGGATTTATACACGAATTATACAAGTTTAAAAACGTCGGTGAATTTCTTCAAATTTGATATGGAATATAGTCTTCTTTTGCGTAATCCTTGATGAATGAGAATTTTACATATCAATTTTAATATTGAAATATAATAATTCTTCAGTCGAAAAATCAGAATAATTTTAAATTCAATAAATTTGAGTTATTTAGTTATTTTTTTTATTTCTATTCACATATACTTGAAATAATATATAAAAAAAAAAAAAAATAATTACAGAAACGTAGAAAATTAAATATCACAATAAATCAAAAAAAAATATATTAGAATATCGAAAAAATTATTAAAGATTTTGCTTTTAATTAAAAAAAAAATAAAATGCTTTAAAAAAAAATGCTTTAATGAAAAATACCAAATGATTTCAATATAAAATAAATATATAAAATTTATATATAAAATTTATAATATATAATATATAAAATTACATATATAAAATTTTTATGTTAATATTTTATACAGATATATTAACTTCATTAATCATTCAACTTAATCATTTGAAATAATAAATCTCTGCAAAATTAAATACAAATCATATACATATTTATATTAAAATTAAAAATTTTATAGAAATTATGATGACTTTGATTTCTGAATGATTTATGATATTCTAAAAAATTTTTTAAACTTTTTAAACTTTTTTATATTTCTAAAATTTTTTATACTATTTAAACAGTCAATGAAAATAAATTATCAATTTTTTTGATAATTATATATTTTTATATATTTGATAAATATAAAAATTACATTCGAAATCAATTTCAAACAGAAATACTTTTTTGAAGCAGAAATTAAAAAATCAAATAATTATTTTCGAAACTCAATATGTCCATTAACTTTAAATTTCATGGATTTGCTCAACAGAAAAATCTAATAAAGATATAAATGAAATTATCCATTGATCGGGAAAATTTTAATTTTTAATCGAATAAATCCGGAAAAAAAGACTCGCGAAAGCATGGATATCTCAGATTTAATTAACGCTCGAACCTAATAAATGAGTTGCACCGGTTCTCGGAATAACTAACTCGACGTCAGCGAATATTTCTTCTTTTCGGTTATGTAAAAAGTTATGTTACACGGAAACTAGAAATTATAAAGAATACATAACTATATATGAAAGTGTGTAAACGGCCGGTCTTATTAGATAGCGTATGAACGGCTACTTTTGTGAAAGTGAAAAAAATCACGACGATTCCACCATGCGTAAATTATAGTTGTACAAGTTGGCATCGACTTCTTCCTGCATTGGGATCCCGCGTACTTCCGGTTTTCTAGGCGGCGCTTCGATAATAGGAGAAAAGTGCCTTCGTCCTTTTTTTTCTTTCCTATCATATTTCTTTTCTTTTTTTCGTTGTTTCTTTGGGAGTTTCACATTTCAATTATTCTAATATAAGAAAGAATTTCTCTAATGCTGAACATTTAAAATTTTTTTTAAATGAATAAAAAAATATAATATTTTATTCCCTTTATTTGTAAGTTAACAATATTAGGAATAATAAAATAAGAAAATAATATAATTAAAATTATAGTGATATTATTTTATTATTGTTATATTATTAAATTAAGAAAAATTTGATATAAAATTTTAAAAAGATATGTGACATTTAATATTAGAAAATATATAGTAAAAGTTGTTAATATAAGTTGGAATAATTTTAATATAATTTGTAATGATTATAGTTGTTAATATAATCATTAAAATATTAAGAAACTCATTTTTCAAATAGATAGTTAAATATTTCTTTCTCTCTCTCTTAATTTCAATATTCTATTATTTTTAAAACTTATTTCTTTAGTTTTTTTTTTGAATTCTTGTATTATTTTCTTTATTTTCAATCATTAATATAATATAGGAAATTAAAGTAAAAAAAAAATGTTACTTTTCTTAGATCTTTTTATCCTTGTTTCTATTCACATCATTAGCTAACAAGGACAATTTTAGAATATTTTTATTAATAAATATTACTGACGAATATATTTATATTTCTTTTCACAACAAATATTCTATCTTATTTATGATAATTAATTCAAACGTTCTGGGAAACATTGATAAAACTTTAAAATACTATCATTAAAGCCAGTAATAGAAGTAATTTTAAAAAATGAGTCTCTATACACCATGCTTAAGCATTCACATTATGTATATTATGCTTTCGTGTTGTAAGTATTATATCATGGAATATAGAAATATTTAACTATCTAAATTTTCGTTATGTCGTAGTAATGAATATTACGTATATCACATTAAATCATACTCTAAAATTCATAATCTTATCAATATTTGATAATCTTATCAATATGTCTTCCTACTATTACTTTATATATTACTTTTTCATATAAATTTCATTTAATTTTTTCATTAATATCCGAATGAGCAATTGTTTACATAAAATTTATTTATAAAAAATGCAGATATTATTGATATAAATACAATTATCTAATTTTTAATTTATAAAGTAATAAATTTCTAGAATATTGTAGTTATTAAAATCTTTTACATTATGTTTTTTTTATGAAAAATTATTTGAAATTTTACTTGGCAAGTAAAAAAATATAATACGAAAATATAATATAATAAAAATTCTACATATTTATTTTTTCTCTATTATATTTTTATTAGCCAAAATAGATGCTACGTTATAAAACATTCTAAACATTCTTTATAAAGAAAAATGGAATTCAATTGAAATGAATATTTAATTATTATTCTCTTACATTGTTATTCAACAATCAATATCTTATACCAATTAATACAATTTATTTTAAAATTAATATAAATTCCTATAAATTTCGATCGTGAAACAAGTTTCTATACAAAGGAACTCTCACTTCAGACGGATTAATTAACGCGATCCAATAAAAAAGTAAAGAAATACTTCATCACTTAAACCAGTTTATACTGCTCGATTTTAATTTACATTAATAAAAATATCATTACACCAAAAAGGAAAGTTTCAAGAAAGACATGTTGTCGTTGTCAATTTATGTACGCGTTTCATCCACGGTTATTTACGGATCCCATATTTATTTCTGTAGAACAGGGTACAGTGGTTTCTCGAGTGAATTACAGTGAAAGCAATATGTGTTATGAACGATACAACTTTTAGCGTATAACGATCGTGAATCGCGTTTAGATCGTATTTATTGCACGTCAACAGAGACACATAAAATCTTGGTCCGCCCTCGTCCATAATTATTGTTATAAATTCCGTTCACGGTTCTCGAGCGCCACTATATCATGTCGCGTCGGTTTCGCTTGGCAAGTAAAAAAGTTTCGCGATCACCGGAAGAACATAGTAGAATATTACGAGTCTTGGATACCGGAAGCAACCGTTTCGAGACGGTGGTTTGCTCTCACTTGGATTAATTCGTGACTTGTACCTGGGAACGTATACACGAGCGAAATTTGTTCGTTTTTTTATTGGATCGTGTGGCCACGCTCGAATGCGGTTAATGAATTTTTCATAAGGTGTTTGTTTACGCATTGGAAATTTTACAAGTTTTGGATTTAAAAATGATAGAAAGTATGATTGATAATAGTAAGTGCGAATTTGACAAATTTTTCATTGATTGTAGACAAATATATATTTTTGCTAATCGTGTTAGAAATTGTGAGAATATTTTAAGAATGTAAGATAAATAAATAAATAAATTATGTAGTTAGGTTTTGAATTAGGTTGTGAAAGTAATAAAAATTAAATTTAAAACAAATAAATTACTTTTCAAATAAATGTATTATCAATTTATTGAACAATGATAGTATCAAAAATTTTAATATGTATATAATATATATATATATATAATATGTATATAAAGAATAATGAATTGTACATAAAACAACTTATTTTTTGACAAAAAATCTCTTTCAATATCAATTTCCAAATTTTTATCATTTTTTTATATTTCATATTCGCTTAGAAATATTTTTACATTAGGATAATGTAAAACCAAAACTTAATTATTTTATAGTTTATTAAAATTAGTTTTATTAAAATTTTGTTCTATCTTATATTATTAGGAGATAAATATTGAAAATAACACTTATATTTTACTTAAAGATTGATTTCATTCTCATTTCCCCTGACGAACAAGGAAAAACGCTCATCGTCGCGTGATAAAAATTGAAACGGAACAATGTTCTTCAAACTCCATAATAGAGAAGAAAGGAAAATGGAAAGGGATTGAACCGATGAAAAGTGAATATCCAAGAGTTTCCGTGACGAAGAGATCTGAATCGCGTAAATTCGGAGGCTGAAAGCCATTATCGAGTTTCCCCCGCGGCATCCGTTCGTCCCCGTGCCTTCGCAGCTTCGTTCGTTCCCTGTGAACGGGGGTGGAGTCCCTTTTATCCAATGCCGTGGGTGTCGGGGGCGCGACTGTGAAGCGAAGGCAATTATCGTAGCGAAACTTGAACGTGGTTCGAGGCTGGCCGAGGACGAGACCAAACTCGGTGCCAGGAGTGTTTGGCGTCTGATACGACGGGTCAGGTCCCGGGGGATTCTCACCGACTCAAACGGGACTATCCCACCACTCTCATCGTAGTTAATTACGGAGTCCTCCTCATTCTCCTTCTACTCCATTTCCCTTAACCCGCAGAGCCCTTCTTCAACTCCGTTTCTCCTTTGCTCCTTTAGCACCCGTATTTAGCCATCGGGAAGTTTCCTCGAGATTTCTGGACGTTGACCTTCCGGTATCTTTTGTTTGGATTTTGTCATATAATTGGTGTAGAAGAGTTTTAATTGGTTTGAAATGGAGATAAAGATAGTGGATGATTTGGAAAATAGATTTTGAGATTTCTTTGAGATTCGTGGATTTTGACGTCCTCTTTATTTCGATTATATAATTGGAATAGGAGAACAATTGATATCAAATCTGAAGATAAAATTTCTATATGGCCATCATTTGAACATAATAATGATCTTAATTTGAAATGTATTCAAAATATTTCTTTCAAAATGAAACGTTAACGAAAGAATTTTTTCGTTTGAATAGAACATAATAAAATTATATTTTTTTTAATAAAACAACAATAATTAGAATCTCATTTTTTTAATATCGCTAAAATAAAATGGAAATTTTTGAATATTGGTTCTTTAATATCGATCTTTCTTATTTTGATTTTTGTATATAGAAACGTTTTTAATGAAAGATAAACATAATTGACGATTTATAAAATAGATTTTGATGGAAATTTATTTATAAAAATGATGAATATTCTTCTTATAAAATAAAATCAATATTAATGGAATACTATTTTACAAGCAATAGTTTTTTTAAAATAATATAATGAATTATTATGATATGATTTACTAATTATTTATCTGAAATCTTAATGATAGTGATTTAATCAGTAACTATCTGGACTATTGCAAAATTTTATATTTTTTATAAATAATTAAAATTATTAATTATTCAAATATTTTAAAAATAAATTTATTATGTTTTTATTTATACTCATCTATTAAATAAAAAATATTAAATAAAAAATATGAATTAAAAATAGAAATTTAAATGTTTTATTGTTATTATAGAAATTTTATATTTATATAATTTATTTAAATTTATTTTATTAAAAATAAATAAATTTATTTTATTTTTATC
>NW_006264074.1:98407-100331 GCF_000469605.1 Apis dorsata
ACTTTTATACGAGAATAAAAAATACATTGTAGCTTATTATATGCATGTTATTTTATCTTTATTTTTATTTAATGGATATGCAATATTAATCTTTATCAAATTAAAATATTCATATTATATCCATATATATAAATATTATATTATAAATAAAAATTAATTTTGTTATGCATTAATTAGATATCAGAATATATATATATATATATATATATATATAATATAAATGAATCAATATAAATGAAACATATACAAGTAAACAACACAACAGTCTTTATTAAATTAAAATAAATATTCATATTACATCCATTTATAAATAATAAAAAAGTTATTAATCTTTTTATGCATTAACAAGTATCAGAACTTAAATGAAACATGTAAATATAACCATAATAGTATTTTATCTGAAAATATCAAACTATATAATACAAACTATATAATATAAACTATATAACATCTTTATTGAAATTAAGCTATTTCATGTTTAATCAATCAATATCTACTCATAAAAATTCAATCGACACAAAATGCTATTTATTTTTAAAACGTGATATATCGAAATTATAATATTGTCATATTATTGAAAAATTCAAATCTAAAATTATACAAATATCAAATATTCCATTTTAGTTCAATGTGACTTATTCTCAACTATGTTTACCAAAAAAATAAAAGACAGAAATACAATATCTCAAAATAGAATATAAAGCATACGATTGCAATATACGTGAGCACACGCACGCGTGTAAGTGGCTTCAACAATCAACGGACGACAGAGGATCCCCCTATGGGAATCCAAGCGAGCGAATCGTAGCGGGATTGAACGCTTGAAATGGAATAATATCCAATAATCTGGCAACTGAGAGAACGGGATAAAAAGGGACGTTTTATCGGAACATCGCAGTAACCGAGCGAGTTTCCGAACCATTTCCGGCTCGCTTTCTGTCTGTCCCCCGGTAACCGGGCGAAATTAATTATTGATTTCGGATACAGGCATTCACAGGTCTGGAGTAGCTTTTAATCGAAAACGAACCATCCGTCCCGTTCGTTTCCGTTCGACGCGAATCCAACAACGATTCGCTCTAGAAGAGCCTGTGTTACGCCACTATCGAAATTCTTCTTTCAGTGAAAGCTATTTTGAAGATAAAATGAGAACATGCGGAAGAGATCTAGTTTACATTTTTTTTCGATGTATCCTTTTTTTTTTTTTTAATCTATAATTCTCATTGTATTTGTATTCTCATTAATTATGTGATTCTGTTTTTTACATATTATTTAGATAACAAATCTGAATAATTACGTATATTAAACAGCAAATATATTGCGATATATATATTGACTTAAGATGGATTTAAGTCAATGGTTAACACGAGATTAAAACATCATTCTATCATCATTTGAAGTCTAATATGAGCCATTAAGTTAAATCGCTTGAATCGATATATGCATCACAATATATTTTAATGCATATAGAAATTTTTATAGTAATTTTAGGATGTATGAGAATATAAAACATAAACAAAAAATCACGAAATTATGATAAAAAAATTTTATCGCAATTTATATAAATCATAAACATTATATGTATAAATATTTTTATAACGTAAAGATATATATAATATTTATTATAATATTATATATATAATATTTCTATTATATAGAAATAAATGTTCTTATAAAAATTATTTAATCAACAATGAATAAATTAAATAGTTGATTTTGTATAATATTAGCAGTTATTATTGATTAAATGTTAGTATTTTTTAATTAAATTTTATAAATTTGAACTTTATGGATTTTAAATTATATCGTAAATATATCATTTTAATTATATTACGAAAAATTTGAACATTATCATATTTAATGAGGTATT
This sequence comes from Apis dorsata, assembly GCF_000469605.1. NCBI lineage: Eukaryota > Metazoa > Arthropoda > Insecta > Hymenoptera > Apidae > Apis > Apis dorsata. The sequence goes on from NW_006264074.1 coordinate 100,275, forward strand.
ATTATTAAGTATATTATTAAGTATTATTAAATATATTTTATATAAAAATTTCTGAAA
>NW_006264074.1:100523-111491 GCF_000469605.1 Apis dorsata
TTTAAAATAAGTTAATCATAATTAGATTTAACTGTCTTTGCTATAAACTATTTTTAAAATTCTTGTAAATGCATAAATATATATGATATAATATATTTGCATATAAATATGCAAAATGAATTATTATTTAAAATTTAAATTTAGATTAAAAACAATATATATATTATTGAACGATTAATATTTTGGTTTATATATTATATAATATTATATAGTAATAATATAATATTATTTAATATAATATTAATTAAATATTTTGAATAGAAATTAAATAAAAAAATATATATTAATATATTCGTAAATACTTTTGAAAGTCACAATTTTAAAAATCAAAACAAACAGAAAATTTGGTATTTAAAAATATTGATTGAAGTTTATCTATTAGTTATAAACAATTTCATGAAACGAAACGGAAAGAAAGTGAAGCAGTTTTATCTTCGTCTTATTTTGCTGTCTCATTCTTTTATAGTTTCGCTTTATTGATTGTAATTTAATAAATAAATTTCAACAATATTTTTGTACCAATTTTTTTGTTTGTTCGAGTTTTTACAATTGAGATTTATTTAGATAGTTATAAATCTCTTAAATTATAATTTAAATTAAATAATTTAAATTACATAAATTATAAATAACGAACTGATCGTTGATGAACCGAGACAACGATAGAATAAGACGGTAGTGTAATAAAAATAATACTATTTCATGCTTGTTTTGTCCCAATGAAATTATTTATAATTTAATAAATACATCTCAACCAATATAAATCATATATCAAGTTTTATGCTTGTTTTGGTTTTCAAAAGTATTTCAATATATTAACATATTATATAATAGGTATTTTGAACAGATTAAAAACAATTATTATTGTAATATTATTACGTGATTAAGTATATTTTGATTTAATACTATAGAAACATTATGCATTAATGCCCAAAATAAACAAATCGTTCTTAAGAATATATCTATTGCTGTTGAATCTGATTTGGGCTTGCATTTCATAAATATGAATCTATTGTGTCCAGATCAAACTTGGACATGACCATTATAAAGTTAAACATATTGAATAGAAATTAAATATACTTAGATAATTATATCAATAAAAAATTAAGATTTTTACATATAGGAATATAATATAAAATGCAAGTATTAATATGATTAAAATAGGAAAGACACATATAATTAAAACTCTATAAAAATATTTTATTAACTATTAGCTCGTTGGAAATATAAAAAGTATTGTAGGATAAGAGGAAAATTGAAAACAATAATATACGAGCTTTAATTTTTTTTATCCATCCATAGATATAGATGGGACAGGTGGAAGTGGACCAGAGGTATTGGATCTAGACCTTATTGAATCTTCTTTCAAAGATACCAAATTCTCAGTTAACTAAATCAAAAAGGAAATTTGCATAAATGTTACATTTGCATAAAGATGATAATATAAAAATGATAATAAAAAAACATTTTATACGAATAAATTATTGTTGAATAATATTCAAAAATAATTAGGACACATTGATATAATATAAATATATGAGCAAAAAAATGATTAGGAAATAACATCAAGGATTCTTTGATGGAAAATTAAAAATATAATGTACAATTTACTATTTTCATATCTGAATTGAAAAGGTGAAAGTACAAAATTATTTATCATGTAAAAATTCCATATTCTTTAAATGAAAAATGTATATATAATTTGCAGATATACAACATTTGCATAGCACACTTCTCTTGTTCATAAATGTATATATTCATGTCAATAAAATTAACATGTTTTAAGTGCTCTAAATTTTAAGCAATATCTTTAATCACCTCCTGTAATTCAGCTTTTGTGAACATATGAAACAGTTTTTCAGGTGTCATTGTCATTACTTCTATATTATTATCACTTAGTTTCTCTTCCATGACTTGTTTCAATATAACCAAAGCTGCTTTTATTGCTTCTTGAAGTGTCATAGACTATAAAAATATTATAAAAAATATTTAAAATATTAAACAAGAAATTTTACAAACAAAAATTCACATTGCATATGCATATATATGAAATATGAAACATTTATACGAATATTAATATATTATTATATTATATTATTATATTATTATTATATTATTATATATATAATATATATTATCTATTACGATAAGTATTTTACCTTATGATAAACTTCCTGAAGATTTTGTTGTGCACCTTCATTTCCTGATCCAATAGCTTTGGCATCAAATTGTACAAAAGTACCAGAAGGATCCATATGATATAATTGAGGTCCTTTTTCATCAATACCAGCAAATAACATTGCTACACCAAATGGTCTTGACATAGCACTACCATCATCATCACTGTCTCCAAATTGTATAGCTAGATTTGATACAGCCTGTGCTGTTGATTCTACAGACATTCTTTCATTATAGATAAACCAATGGTTTTGACATTCTACTCTAGCACGATCGATCATTGTTCTAGAATCAGCTATTAAGCCTGATGCTGCGCATCCAATATGTTTATCAATTTCTACAATTTTTTCTACAGTTGTGGGTTCCATTAAACTGGAAGTAATACGTTTTTCCACAACTAATACAACACCTTCTGATGTTGCAATTCCAATGGCAGTGGAACCAAGTTTTATAGCTTCTATAGCATATTCAACTTGGAATAATCTTCCTTCCGGAGAAAAAGTATTAACACCATGATCATATTCAGAACGTGTTAAAAACATCTGAAAAAAATATATATATTATTAAAATTTATATTTGAATAAAATATATTAAAACATAAATATATATTATCGTATATATATTAAAGTTTTGAGGTTATAACTTCTTATATTCAATATTAAGATATTTAAATAAAAATATATAAAAATAATAACATTCAAGTATAATTACAATAAATTTCTTTATTAATTAATTATTTATTAATTAATAATTATAAAAATTTAAAAAAATACTAAATGAAATGAGGTTAACTTGGAATGACATGGCAAAACTAATGAATTTATCAATACAAATATATGAATGCAAAAAATTAAAATCTCATTGAAAATTAATTATTTTCTAAGAATTAAAAATATCTTACCTTTAAGATAGTTTTATTATTATAATAAAAATTGTTTAATATTAAATTTAAGCCGACTGTCACAAACGCTAGTCACGAAAGGAATTGAATCGATGGCGGGGATAAATACAGAGATGTATCTTTAAGACTGAGAACCCTAGAATTATAGTAAAATTTTTTAGTAATTTCAAAAGATAGAAATATGTACTTTCATAAAAATCATAAAAATAAAAAATAATTAAAATTGATATTTATTATTAAATTATATAACTATACTTTGATTTTTAAAATATTAAAAAGTATTTTGATATAATTTTAGTCAATTTGATATAAATATTACTCAAAATATATTTATATATTTCAAATATTATTATTTATTTTCACTAATTACATACTATTAAATATTATTTAATTATTATCAAATTTATTTTACTTTCTTTGCATTATTTAGAAAAAAATATATATTAAATTTAATTTATTTTCTTATTATCTATATTTATATCTATTTACTGCTTATTACTGCGCATTTAAAAATGGCTCGTGACATATTTGTTCTGTGAGGTTATTTGAAACAACATATAAAAAAAAAATAAAAAATAATTCTTAATAAAATAAATAACACAAACAAATTTACAAAATACAATGAATAATATTTATTTATTACCAAAACTTAAATCTGCTTTTGTTGAAGAAAATTGGAATGAATTATTAAATCTTCTTAATCCGAAAATATTTAGAATTTCTGAATTAGAGTATGATTTAAAAAATAATAATAAATATAATTTCATAAATAGATGTTATAAAATTAATATAACAAATTTTTTAATTTTAGGGAATTAATTGCTTTTTCAATCTTAGCAAAAGTAGCAGAAATTCTTACAACAGAAAATCCTGTTATTCCAAATAGTATAAAAATTGTTTGTTTAAAATGTTTAGGAAATTCTTGTGTCAATAGTTACATACATAAAGAATATATTTCAATTGATATTGAACGTGGAACGTATAGTTATAAATTATATTCTATTTTAGCAAATAATGAAAATATTAAAGAAATGGAAATGTCTAATTCTTATCCATTCAATTCTCATTTTCCTTATGAAGGTGTCATAGATTGGACATCAAACTTTATTACATCGTATATGTTGGATAATGATTTGGTAGATGAAAAATTAGAAATTTTAAGATTATGTATTCAATTTCTTTGTAATCTATTTACATTTGCATCTATAAAAAATAACGATCACCCAAATCATTATAATATACCAAAATATTTATATGATACTAATTTAAAGGATATAATAATGTAAGTATTATTAATACAAATTTATATTCTTTTGTAGTATTAATTATTTTAATAAAATAATATTATGTTTATATTTCAAAATGTTATATTTATATCATATATATTATGCATTTTCTTGTAGAAATATAACAAATTCTGAACATATGTCACTTGTTAGAGCTTCATGTGCATTTATACATAATGCTTTAAAAAAATATGAAGGAAATACTTTTTTAGAAAGAGAAAAAAAACATTTGTGTTCACAATTATTAAAACCAATTAAACAAGATTTTGAAAGTGCAAAAGAAGCTCTTATGCTTTTATTACTTGAAAAAAATATATTAGAAAATATATATAATGATATGACAATAGAAAATAAATTATATTTATTAGAAATCATTTGTAATGAACTTTCGAACTCAATACATAAATCTAAAAGTGAATATATATTTACAAAAGATACAATTGAATTTTTGATTGAAAGATTTTGTAAAAAAAGTGATTTAATTTTAAAAACAGTAGACATATATTTAGATGAAGTAGAACCTATAGAAATTGTTATTCTTCTTGATATTATTGGAATCTTGACATCAAAATTTTGTGAAGAATATAATTTTCTGACTAATTACAAGAATTTACTTATTAATTGTACTTGTAAGTATATATATTTATTTATTTTTTGTATAATTTGAAGTTAATATTAAAAAATTATATATTTAATAATAATATTAAGATATTTAAAAAAATTTAATATTATTATTTTTATACAGATTTATTAAAATCTATTCAAATGATTGGAAAACAATCAAATAATCATTTTACACCACTAAAAAAATTAAGTGATGTAACTTTAACAATGAAAGGATTAACAAATAATAATTCAGATGCATTTTCAAATAATATAGAATTTAAAGAAAATAGAAATAAATTGAGTTCAACGAAAAACGATTTTCAAAGTCATCCCGCATTTGGTTTTAAAGCTGGTTTAATAAGAATTATTGGAAATATGTCATATAAAAATAAGGAATATCAAGATCTTGTAAGTAAAAAATTATTATTTTTTATCCATTTATATTTTATAAAAAAAATATTTTACATGGAATATATTAAATTTTTAATTTAAGTAACATATTAAAATCAAAATTAAATTTATTTTGAATATTTGTATTATAAAAATTAAAAATTATTTAAAATATATATTATCAATAACAATATTTTAAGTTATCATATGTTGGTAATATAAACAACACAATTGCTTACAAAGCTTTTGGAAAGTAGCGCCGTAAAATCTTGTACGGTTGTGTTTGAAACTACATTGAACATACTGTAACTAATAGTTACACCACAAATATAAAATATATTATAATATTTATAATTAATATCAAGCAAAAAAATGTCATAATTTTTTCTAATTGATCATCGATCTTATAATTTTTATAATGAATCCATTCCTCTTCTATTCTTCATTTTCCAAATGAATTCTGATTCATTTATCACGCGCACCCGCGTACAAAGATTTTTTGCATCATAGATCATTTTCTGACATGCGAAACGAGAAAAAACAAAAGGCACAGAAGAGCAAAAGAGAATATAGATGAATATTACAAACCTTAAGTTTAAAACAACTTTCCCATTGCTTGATTTTTATTTAACCCCTTTATACATGTATGTATACAGGCTTTCGAGTGATCGTTATTACTTCTTATTGATTTCATCTCTGGCGCGCGAGAGATAATACATAAAAGAAACGAGAACGAGTCTCGTGTAGCGTACACTGTTCATCGAACAAAGGAAAATTAAGTATCCTGTCCAAGTTGAAGACGCGGCAATTTAACCAGCATCGAATACTGTGTTAATATATTAACATGATCAAATTCATGGCCATATTTCTGTTGAATCATTTTATCGATGCGCATATATACAACGCAGGAACGTGAATATACTTCGATTTCTTTCTTTCTTTTTTTTTTAATTTGTTTTTCTTTTCTTTTTTTTTTTTTATTCTTTCTTCTATTTGTTTCATTGGTTCAATGATGGAAGGTGTCGAAGGCGATCATGTTTTTAAATTTCGTACTATAAACATGTACATATTTCGAATCTTGCTTCTTAAGCAATTGTAAAATGTATATATCGTCGTCGCAATTGCTCGTAAAATGATGTGACGCTTTCTCGCGTTATACTGTTAATATATAACCCAATGGTAGCTGTGAGCTGTTTCATTGAAACACATATGATTCATAATGAAAAATTTTGTATATATGAGCCTGTTTATGACGGCCATCGCAAAAGCTTCTCGAGTAGTGGTTATTACGTTTTAAAAATTTCTTGCGAAGACCTTTGTTTGTCACATTCAATTTCCAACGTGCGATGATTCGAAATGTATGGATTTAGGACTCGTCAATAAAATGTATCGCTGTTCCAATATGTGATTCAATTATATTCCATTCGATTTTCAATAGCGATTCATTTTTCACGAACATGAGTTCATGAACACAAGCTACAGACTGCAATATATCGGACTGTGCAAAAATAATATTTTTATGGCTACGTGAATGGCAAATGCTATAAATCAAACTCCATATCGTTACTATAAAAATAAATTAACATCTGCGATGTTGTGACGATGTAATATCTTTTAGGTAACTTCCATAATCCTTTTAAGGTATTATAGAAACTTGTTAAGATATCGTTAATAGAAAAATTTCAAATTTTTTATTTTTAATCGTTAAAAATTATTAAAAAATTTTTTTTTTATTTCAAATTCTTATAAATTTCTTATAAAAATTTAATTTTTATTTAATTTAAATTTAAATTTTTCTTATAAAATTCTTATAAAAATAAAGTTAAACTTATATAATAATCGAATTATTATATATTTCATGATAAATAACTTCAAATGTTAAAATACAAAGATAATTTCAATTTATAGGTATCATATTCCAACTAAAAGATGAAATCAAATAAAAATAAATCAAATAATCTTTTCTTCTCTACCATTTTATTTGACATTCGTCTTTCATCAATATACAGTAATTTTTTTGGACAATTTTACTCCACTTATCTCCAGTAAGTTATCTTTTTTACAGACAAAAAAAAAATGGCATTCGCATATATGCATAAATACTCCATGATGGTTCGCAATTTTACGCGATGTTTTTCAGTTTTATATATGATATCATAAGCAGATTCATACACATGCAGATTTACGTTTCTCAATAATGAGAATTTTTGTAATTGAATTTTTTCAGCTTCGCGAAATGGACGTTATTCCTTTGCTTCTGGATTGCTGCAATATAGACGCGAGAAATCCACGTAAGTAATCAAAACTTTTATTTATTTTTTTTTGTTTCTTATGATCGTCTATTTATTGTAATTCGGTGAATCCTCTATGATATCCCGACACGCTAATTAATGCGCGTGTTAAATTTTACACGCGCAGTTATAATGCAATGGACGATCCTCGCGCTACGGAATTTATGTGAAGGTAATCCTTCGAATCAAGAGATCATCCGGAATAGCAGTAAAATCGGCGTTGTGGAGAATAGTGTGCTACAGGAAATGGGTGTCACGTTGCACGAGGATAAGGAAGGAAAAAAGATCGGAATCGTGCCTTTACCGCGTGAATAAAAATAACATTATTCAATTTATTATTTATTAAATTTTTAATCAATATATTTAATTAATTAAATTTATTATTTTAAATTGAAGCTTTTTAATGAAATTTTTATCGTTTATATAGATTGGAATGAAAAAGAGAATTGAATGAATTGAGATAATGAAAAATTAATGTTGATTCTGATATTTTTGGATATAAGATAAAGAATGTATTGTAATAATGATTAATATTTGCTTTATTTTTTATATTTTTAGATCAATTTTCGATTTGTTTCTTTTTATTTTGATGAATCAAAATTACAATTTTAAGTAACCAATTATACATGAAAATTCAAAAAGATAATATGAAATAATAAGATGAAAAATGTAACAGTTATAAAATTCATTTATTCGATGGTACGTATAATTTTGAATTAAAGGAATAGCAATTTCTTTGGCGAGACGATCGTTTTCTCATGAACTCGATCGGTCATCAGATGCATAATCACAGTGCTCATGTTAATTATATTAGTATTCACTAGCTATGTATTGATATTTCTTCGGATAAGGTATCAGTGATCTCTTTATCGGGAGTTAGACCGCAATAATTATTCGAGAGTTAGACCGATTGCAAACGTATCTTTCGTGGCGTGTGTTGACTGTAAAATAAGCCTACAATTATAGTACATGATAGGTACCATTACATGAAATATGATATCATATTGCGTAAAGAGACATTATATCTGCATTCGCGGCCAACTGATTTACGATACAATAAAAGCTGCCACGGGTTCACGGTCTATTAGCAGTTACTAATGCAGTTATACAACTGTACTTTCGCATCTGTCATGCGAATTTGTTTTCAAACATCTATTTGCCATCATCTAACGCCTGGTGACATCATTAGATTTATTATCCTTATTATTATTTTCCTAAGAAAAAACGAATTATTTTGATTTCTTTAAAAATTTAAATTGAACTATTGTGATTTTTCTTTAAGATTTCTTATTCTCTAAATATTGATTTGAATTAATTAGAAATAAATTGATTTTTATTGATATAAAGAAAATAATTTATTCAAAACGAAAATGATCCTCTTGCTATTATAAATTTAAAACATTTTTTTTTTTAAATCTTAAATGTTATTTATTTCTTTCTATTTCTAATTGTTAATATCTCGATTAATGCATTTTTTTTTAAATAGAGATCATTAGTTACAAATCATTATTTATTTAATATATCATTACTTCGTGTGCAAATTAATAAAATTTATATTATTTAAAGTATTTATACAATACCAATAGAAAATAAAGTTTTAAAAATTATAAATAGAAAATTTAAATATTATTACTCAATAAGTAAATTATAGTTATATTATAATATATTATACGTATATTACAAATATATTATAATTGTTAATATATTATACAATATTTATATCGCATAATAATAATTTCTTGTTTTAATCAATAGTGGCGGTGATTTTAAATTTCTCTTTTGCCACCAACGTTGTTTCGACAACTAAATCTATATTTTCTCGGGTTTGAATAGAAATCGACAGGTAATTACATTGATATCGCGATAGAAATTCGTTTAACGTGAGTCACGGTTTATGTAAATGTTTTATAAAATATAATGATACGTTTCTATCAATATGCGAACATGATTCATGATCTAATTGAGTCTAACCAACTATTCGTTGATTTATAGTCTATTGTGCGTAAAGAATTACATCCCGTTCGTACATTTTCGTGTTTTATTATTATTCATTATCAAATTACCGTACATTTGTTATTTAATTTATTCGGGTAATTCAATGAATGGAACGTAAAAAAAAAAAAAAAAAAAAAAAAAAAAAAATAGAAAATTATAATGTAAAAAAATTATAGATTTCGAAAATAGGAAATCTTTTGTGTTAGATTGTGATACTTATATTGAAATAAAAGAATTACAATTTTCTTTAATTTCTTTCTTTGTATTTAATCGAAACATCCAATTTCTTTCTTAATAATACAAAACAAAAATAAATAGATTTTATTTTAATGATCAATTAGAATAAGAAAATCTTTTGCTATATTCAAACTATAATAAAATATCTAGTTTCAGATTTTAGAAAACTGAAATTGTCAAAAATTTATTTTTCTGTTTTTAAAATTAATTTTATATTTAATAAAATTTATTATATTTAATAAATTTTGATAAAATTCATTAAAGTTCATAGAAATAACCAAGAAAACGAAAAAATGTATCAATGATAATTAAACATTCCTTCTTTGACCATTGCTAATTAACTTGTTATTTATAAAATGATTTGTTTTACTGCATATAACGTTTTTGGAGCTTGCGAAAAAAGGAATCATGAAAAGAAAGAAAAGATTAGTGTGGACACCGTGGAAGCAGGCGGCTAGCATGAACCGCGGGAGATTGCTTTTAATTTAAATATCAAGCGATCATGGACGATTAATCTCAAGCGGCCATAATGGCTGGCAATTAACGCGAAATTTATCAGCTAATTATACTCGCGGTTAATAGTGTTGGGGTAATGATTCTTTTATAAAAGGAAACGACAAAATAGAATGAGAAAAAAAAGAGAAAAAAATAAAATTAAGTTACATATTTGTTGTATCTTAACATATTTTTGTACAATGTATAAGTAAAAAATTTAAATTAACTGTTATTTAAAAAATAAATAAATAAATAACAATTTTTACGAATGAATAATAAATATATTAATTAAATTAATTGAATTGAATCAATTAAAATTATTATTTTAAGAAATAGAATTTTTCATAACTTCTTTGGTTTAATGTAATGTCGAACTATTTTTATAATTTTTGATGATTTCTTCACTATAGATTTTTATTGATAGAATATGAAGAAAAATATGAAAAAGTCATTTCAATAATTATTTATTATTAAATAATTAAAAAAAATTACTGATTATAATAATAATGTTTGATAGTATTTTTTCTTTATCTAAATTTGTATTCTTTTTCTTTTCTTGTCTCTTATAAATATATATATATATATATATATA